>NW_012103254.1:5298084-5303044 GCF_000951045.1 Mandrillus leucophaeus | reverse complement strand
TCATTTTAATTTAAAAATGTTTGTCACTCCCTTGTTCTGAACTATTCAGAGTCATTGGAAGCATTTCTCTTTCACTGTGATTTATTCATTTAAATTTATTGTTGATGTCCCTTTGGGATTGTATTAGTCCATTTTCATGCTGTTATGAAGACATACCCAAGACTGGGTAACATATAAAGGAAAGATGTTTAATTGACTTACAGTTCCACTGAGGCTGGGAAGGCCTCATGAAACTTATATCATGGTGGAAGGCACCTTTCCACAGGGTGGCAGGAGAGGGAATGGATGCTGAATGAAGGGGGAGCACCTTATAAAATCATGAGATCTATTGAGAATTTACTCACTATCAGGAGAACAGCATAAGGATAACTGCCCCTGTGATTTAATTACCTCCCACTGGGTTACTCCCAACACACATGGGGATTATGGGCACTATAATTCAAGATGAGATTTGAATGAACACAGTAAAACCATATCAGGGATTTAATGATTAAATATTTTTATATATATACACATATATATTTAAATATTTAAATATAAACATATTGTGTGTGTTTGTTCTTCTTATTGTTTTAGTTATTTCCAAGATTGGATTTCTCAGAAGTGAGACACTAATTTTGCTTAAAACATATCTCCAGTTCTTAAGTCTAGGGATAGTTCACACTATGGGATTGACTATAATGATAAGGCCATGTGGAATGAAGGAAGCTAGTTATTCATTAGAAAGTAAGATTGTGAATGGCAGTATTTTTTATCGCTATATGTTTTGACGAAAAATGCAGTGCTCTGTCAAAAATAATTAAAAATATAAACAATTATTCTAAAATACAAAGCAAAAGAATAGGAATAAAAATATTTCATCAATGTTATTTATCAAAAGAGATCTAGAGAGCGGAGAAGTTCAAGTCTAAGGTCACTCATAAGAACAGTGGATGTGATGAAAGGCAATTGTGAGGATACTTAATTTAATTTGTCATTGATTTAATGGATATATAGCTTAGAATGTAAGTTGGCTAGTTTGCAGGAGATACTCAAGAAATAAGAGCTTAAAGAAACCTCCTGGGACCAAACAAAAAATAGAGTAATAGCTGTCGATTAGTGGAGTTTGTATATTGTCACAGAGAGAGAGAGAAAAAGAGTAATACTAACACCATTGTCATCACTAGGTGACTGACGTTGGACTCAAAGCTATGTCTCCCTGAGAAGCATAATTAGAGGCTTAAAATTGTATATGTATTGAAGGAAAAGCAGATAGACTTCACTAAAATAATACAAACAGCCATTAAACAAGTAAACACACAAGTAACACCAATGCTCCATAGGAGGAGGCAGTGCTCAGAGTTTCTGTAATATATTATCTAAATGGTCTAGTTTTCAGCAGATAAATGAAGAAAAAGTTATGTTTTTATTTCTAAGGATAAGTCATACACCAGAAAAAGATTAGACAACAGAAATTGTCTTGTGAAAGTGGCTGGATTTTGAATTTCACAGGAAACAGAAAGATTTCAAATAGCCATTAGAAACGTGTTCAAAGAACTAAAGAAATGCATAATTAAACAAGCAATTGAAGGTATGATGGGACTATCACGCAGAACAGAGTATATCAATAAGGAAGTAGTATTTGTAAAATAAAAAAAAATCAAAATTGTGGACCTGAAAAGTACTGTAATTCAAATTAAATCTTACTAGAGGTGCACAACGGTAGATTTAAACTAGCCAAATAAAGAAGCAGTATATTTGAAAATAGGTGAAAAGCGATTACTCAAATTTTAAAAAGACAGATAGAAAAGAGTAAGTATATACTGTCATCTATTGAACATTCAATTCAACAGAAGAGAATGTATGTTTTTCAAGTACACATGGATGTTTTCAAGAACATTTGCTAGAAAATGCCATATGCCATATGCACACACCTCGAATGAAGATGCGAATGAGACACCACTACATACACTAATATATGCATAATATAAGAACCAAAAGGAGAACAAAGAGAGAATCGAGGGAAATAATAAAGAAATAATCACTGAAAACACCTAGATTTACTAAGAAAAACAACATATGGATCCATAATGTTTAAAATTCAAATAGAACAAATGCAAAAAAATCCATAGAAAAATCCTGAAAGTCAAAAAGACAGAGAAAACATTGACAGTAGAAAGAAAAGCAAAAGCATAAATGATGTTTCTCTTATAAGATTAAAATAAGATTAACAGTTAATTTATGAGCAGAAACAATGGAGACCAACAAGCAGTGCAATAACACATCCAAAGTGCTGAATAAAAACAACAACAACAAAAATACAAAAAAACAACAACAACACTATCAACCTAAAATCTTATATCCATGAAATCTATTTTTTAAAAGTGTTTTCCACAAATAACAAAAGCTAAAATTTTTTAATTTCTAGCAGACCAATCTTGTAAGAATTACTAAAAGATCTTCAGGAAGAAAGTAAGTAAGTAAAATGAAAAGATAATTTGAATCCAAACAAATAAACATAAGCACCAGTAAAGGGTAATTATGAATATAAACGACACTATCAATACATATTTTTCTTATTTCTTCTATTAACTGATTAAAAAGTAAATGTATAAAATACTATGTAATGAAAGGTATAAAATATTACATAATGAATTAGAGAGCATTTTACATATAAAAAATGATACATACATAATATGTTTGTTAAAAACAGTATGAAGGATTTAAGGAATAAAGCTGAATTTATTATTATTTTTTGTTTGTTTTATTTTTATGACAGAGGCTTGCTTTGTCACCCAGGCTGGAGTGCAATGGTGTAATCTCAGCTCACTGCCACCTCTGCCTCCTGGGTTCAAGTGATTCTCCTGCCTCAACTTCCCGAGTAGCTGCGATTACAGGAAACCACCAACGCACCCAGCTAATTTTTATATTTTTAGTAGAGAAAGGGTTTTGCCATGTTGGCCAGGCTGGTTTCGAACTCCTGACCACAGGTGATCCACCCGCCTTGGCCTCCCAAAGTGCTGGGATTACAGGTGTGAACCACCGTTCCAGTCTAAAGCTGCATTTCAATTAAGGAAATGGCTACACATCATACCATGCTATTTTGGTTACTGTACCCTTGTAATATAATTTAACATAGGGTAATGTAGTGTCTCCAGCTTTGTGGTTTGCTTTGGATTGTTTTGGCTATTTGGGTTCTTCTTGGTTTCACATGAATTTTAGAATTAGTTTTTCCTTATTCTGTGAAAAATGACATTGACAATTTTATAGAAGTTGCATTTAATCTTCTGATTAGTTTGGGTATTATGGCCATATTAATGATATTGATTCTTCAAATCCATAAACATGAGATTTTTTTTTCATTTTTTGTTATAATCTATGATTTTTTCATCAGTGTTTTCTAGATTCTTCTTGTAAAGTTCTTTTGCCTCCTTGGTTAAATGTATACCTAGATGTTTTAGTTTTTTGTAGCTTTTGTAAATCAGACTGCATTCTTGATTTGGTTCTCAGCTTGAACTTTATTGGTGTGTAGAAATGCTACTGATTTTGTGTGTTGATTTTCTATCCTGAACCTTACTGAAGACACTTAACAAATCTTGGAATGTTTTGGAGGAGTCTTTAGGGTTTTCTAGGCATAAGATCATGTCATCAGTAAACAGAGATAACTTGACTTTCTTTTTATCCAATTTGGATGCCTTTTATTTATTTTTCTTTCCTAATTTCTCTGGCTAGGACTTACAGTACTATGTTGAGTAGGAGTGGTGAAAAGTGGGCATCCTTGTCTTGTTCAAGGTCTTAGGGGGAATGCTTTCAACTTTTTCCCATTGAGTATAATGTTGATTGTGGGTTTTCTGTATATGAGTTTCATTATTTTGAGGTATGTTCCTTTGAATAGCAGTTTGTTAAGGCTTTGAATCACTTATGGATGCTAGATTTTTAGAATGCTTTTTCTGCACCTATTGATATTATAATTTTTGTTTTTAGTTCCGTTTATGTGTTGAAACACACTTGCTGATTTGTGTATCTTGAACCATCATTGCATCCCTGGAATAAAACCTACTTGATTGTGGAGTAGTATCTTTTTACTGTGATGTTAAATTCAGTTTTCTCATATTTTATTGGGGATTTTTGCATCTATCTTCACTGGAGATACTGGCCTGTAGGTTGTTGTTGTTGTTGTTTCCTTGCCTGGCTTGGGTATCATGGTAATACTGATTTCATAGAATAAATTAGAGATGATTCTCTCCTCCTCATTTGTTTGGAACAGCTTCAGTAGGATTGGTACCAGTTATTTTTTCTAAGCATGGTAAAATTAAGCTGTAAATTTGTCCTATTTTGGGCTTTTTTATGATAAAATTTTTATTACTGATTTAAATTCACTACTCATTTTTTATCTGTTTAAGATTTCTATTTCTTCAGGATTCAATATTGGGAGGTTGGTTTCTTTCCGGGAATTTATCCATTTCCTGTAGATTTCCTAGTTTGTGTGCATAGAGGTGCTCAAAGTAGTATCTAATGATCTTTTTTGTTTCTGTGGTATTAGTTGTAATGTCACACTTTATCATATCTGATTTTGCTTATTTGGATCCTCTCTTTTTCTTGGTTAATCTAGTCAGTGGTTTATCAACTTTGTCTTTTCAAATAACCAAACTTTCATTTCATTGATCCTTTGTATTGATTTTCTATAATCATAAGATAAATGTAAAATAAAACCACAAGATATCATTTTACACTAGGCAGATTGGCCATTAATAAGAAGTAAAAAAATAACAGATGTTGGCGAGGATGCAAAGAAAAGGGAATATTTATACTTGTTTGTGGGAATGTAAAGTAGTACAACCTCTGTGGAAAGCAGTATGGAGATTTCTCAAAGAACTAAAAATAGAACTACTATTTGACCCAGCAATTTCACTACTGAGTATCTACCTAAAGGAAAGTAAGTCATTTTTTAAAAGGCGTCTGTACTTATATATTCATCACA
>NW_012103254.1:5271119-5296659 GCF_000951045.1 Mandrillus leucophaeus | reverse complement strand
TAATTATATGTTTGTTTCAGTACATCCTTGTACTTGTACTTTTAGGAATTTAGGTAATAAATTATTGGGAATATGTACAAAAAGGGGAAACTGCCATGTCAGGAATATATCTTTCTGAGTAATGCCTGATTATGCTCCAGAATGGTCTACACCACATGTTGATATTGGCTACTTCATACATTTTTCCTATCTTTTAGCTGTAAAATAATATACATTGATTTTTTAATTTTTCATTTCTTGTATAACTTTCTATCATTCTTCTTGTGAATCTAAATATTTCATCTTCTGTTAATTACCTGTCCATAAAAGTGAAATAATTTTTTCATATTTGCATATTTGTAGCATTACTTTTAATTCTTTCTACAATAATCTCTTTTATTTATAAATACCTTTTTCCATTCTTTAAACTCCATTAAATTTAGTCATGATTTCTTTGATAGAACATCAATTTTCACTGCAAGTAGATTAATTTCTTACCACATTATTTAGGTTTTTGAAGTTGTAAGAATAATAGTCAATATTTACCCTGGATAAAAATTAATATGTTTTTCACATTGCTTCCATTAATTTTATATTTTTTCTTTTCAAATCAATTAGAGGTATACTTTGAATATATTGCAAGTTTGATTCCAGGCTACCACAATAAAACAACTATCACAGTAAAGTGAGTCACAAAAATTTTTGGTTTTCCAGTACATATAAAAGTTATAATTACACTACCTAATAGTCTACTAGTTGGGCAACAGAATTAGGTCTAAAAATGTACATACATTAATATAAAATACTTTATTACTAGAAAATGCGAACAATTATCTGATCCTTCAGCCAGTTGTATTCTCTTTGCTGGAGAAAGGTTTAGCCTCAATGTTGATAACTTTTGATTAATCAGGGTAGTGCTTGCTGAAAGTTGGGGTGGCTGTGGCAATTTCTTAAAATAAGACCACAGTAAAGTTTGCCACTATAATTTATTCTTTCTTTCACCAAAGACTTCTCTGTAGCTTCTGATACTGCTTGAATGCATTTTACCCATAGTAGAACTTCTTTCAAAATTAGCGGAAATCTTCTCAATCCCTGCCACTACTTTATCCATCACAAGAAATCACATTTTTTTCCTCATTTGTTCAAGTTTTATCATAAAATGGCAATAATTTAGTCACATCTTCAGGGTCTACTTCTAATTTTAGCTATCTTGCTGCTTCTGGAACATTTGCAGCTCAAAACTTCTTCTTCTGAAGTCTTGAGCCTTTCAAAGATATCTATTAGAATTAGAATCAATTTCTTCCATACTCCCATTAAGGCTGATATTTTGACATCTCCCCATGAATCATAAATGTTCTTAATTGCCTCCAAAGTGGTGGATCCTTTTTAGAAGGTTTTCAATGCACTTTTACCAGAGCCATTATAGGAATCACTCCTGATGGCAGTTACATAGCCTTACAAAATATATTTCTTAAATGACTTGAAACACAAAATTACTCCTTTATCCATGGGCTACAGAATGAATGTTCTATTAGTAGGCATAAAAAAAAAAAACATTAATTTCCTTGCCCACCTCTATCAGAATTCTTGAGGGACGAGGTATGTTGTCAATGAGCAGTAGTATTTTGAACGATTTTTTTTTTTTTCCCAGGAGAAGCAGGTCTCAACAGTGCGCTTCAAATATTTAGTAAACCATGCTGTGAACAGATGCACCTGTCATCTAGGCTTTGTCGTTCCATTGATAGAACACAGACAGAGTAGATTTAGCATCATTCTTAAGGACTCTAAAACTTTTGGAATTCAGAATCAGCACTGGCTTCAACTAAAAGTCATCAGCTACATTATCCCCTAACAAGAGAGTCAGCCTGTCTTTTGAAGTTTTGAAGCCAGGCATTGGCTTCTCTTCTGTTGGTATAAAAATTCTAGATAGCATCTTCTTCCAATACAAGTCTGCTTCATCTAGACTGAAAATCTGTTGTTTAGTATAGCCACAGTAATCAATTATCTTAAGCTAGATTTTCTGGATAACTTGCTGCAGCTTCTACATCAGCACTTGCTTCTTCAGCTTACATTTTTATGTTGTTATGGAGCTGGCTACTTTCCTTAAACCCTATGAACCAACTTCTGCCAGCTTCAAACTGTTCTGCAGCTTCCTTCACTCTTGTGAAGAGTGAAGCTTCCTTCACTCACTTGTTTCTAAAAATAGATTACATCAAGTGTAGTGGAATTTTTATGTAATAAAAGACTGCAACTTCCATTTTACTAGCAAACTTTCTTTCTGGCTATGGTGAAGCAAGTTGTCACATCAAAGAGGCCCAAACTGTCAATACCTGGAGTGGTCTTCAGCCAATAGTCAGAAAGAAACGGAGGTACTAAATCCAAAATGTCATGAAAATTGAGTCCCATCTACAAACACTGAATTAAGTTGGAAGTAGATTCTGACCTAGTTAAATTTTTCATCAGCTTTGTGGGAGTTTGTAGAAGAGCCTTTTGTAAGATCCTGAAGCATGTGACCCTGATAAGCCATACTTCTATTTCTGACCCACAAAAATTGTATTATAATCAATGCATATGTTTTACTTCTTCTCAAGCTTCTAAGTTTTGGGGTAATTCCTTATATAGTAATAGATGACTAATAAAATGGTTTATAGTATTTATTAATATAAGCTAGTCAAGCCCCTCAAATTTTTATTGTAGAAGTCTTATGTATATGTGCTGAAGATCAATTTCTAGACACATTAGATTTTTGAATGTATTTTATTTTCATTGTATTTTGAGTTAACAATAAATCTATATCAAATATTATTGGTTTTGTAAAATTAGTATAAATTGAAAATGCTAAGACTTGATTTTCAAGATGACCCTTTTGTGGGCAAAAAAAGAGAATAATTTCATTTTCTCTTTTCAAAGTCTTCCAATTTAGCTTTGTGTTGTGCTTCCTATTGCTATAGCCTTGGCTGGAGATTTCATTATCATATTTAGCAGCAGCATTAAATATATGCAATCTTGTCTTGTTGTTAGTCACAAAATGAACATAACTTATTCAGTAAGCAAAATAATAGGTGTAAAGGTTTTCTTTGTTTTGTATGTGGGGCTGGTTTTGGCATATATGCTATGGAAAGAAATTATGGTAAAAAAACTTTTAAATGGACTACTTTCAACATCAAAATTTTTTTAAAGAATTAATTAATAGAATTTTTCTCTCTTAGTTAATAATGAGCAGGTATGCATTTCATCTAGAGCATGCCACCAGGTAGAACGTATATTACTCCTACCTTTACAAAAAGAAGAAATCTGGCAAAGAAAATGAATGGCTTTTCTTTAGCTCAACAGAAGACTATGAATCCAGGAAGAAAAAAAAAACATAAAATTTAGACACAGGTAGACAATTGGGAGAAATAACAGGGGTCTGGTCATTTCATTACCTGTGAAAAATGCCATGAAACATTGTATGAGTCAGTAAATGACTAAAGCAGAGCTTTGCTTTTAAAAAGTATAAGTATAGAACAGAAGGAAATATAAAGGAGTTAACATAGATGTGAGATGGCCACCACCCACTTTCAGAAAAAATCAATATTTGCTTACAGAACAAGTCACGAAGAATAATGAAAAACTTTCCCTGGGGGAAAGGATTATGGCTGGGGGTTAAAATAAAGATGCCACTATCAGTCTCTACTGTTACCCTATGGGGAGGATAGGGACTATAGAAAGCCTTATTCTGCAGGAAAAGAATTAAAAAAAAAAAAAATAGCTTAAGAGCACTATTGAAAGCCAGTTAATCTGGAGATAGAAACAGGAAAACCAAAACTGTACCACACAGGGTTAGGCAGAAATATATGTGAGGCACAGCCCTATATCTAGAACAAGAATAAAAAACTTATGAATGACACACAACATGACCAAGATTCAACATATCTGCCTGAGACTGAGTCTTAAGAAGAACATCAGAAAACACTCTCTTACCTTTCTCCCCACCAGCAACCAAGTAGTGAGTAAAAACATCGGAACAATACACTTGGAAGATGCAAAAGATAAACTGAATTTTTGTTGTTGTTGCTGTTGTTGCTGTTGTTGTTGTTTTTGAGACGCAGACTCGCACTGTAGCCCAGGCTGGAGTGCAGTGGCGCGATCTTGGCTCATTGCAACCTCTGACTCCCGGGTTCGCGCCATTCTCCTTCTCAGCCTCCCAAGTAGCTGGGACTACAGGTGCCCGCCACCATGCCTGGCTAATTTTTTTGTATTTTTAGTAGAGACGGGGTTTCACTGCGTTAGCCAGGATGATCTCAACCTCCTGACTTTGTGATCCGCCTGCCTCGGCCTCCCAAAGTGCTGGGATTACAAGCCTGAGTCACCACGCCCTGCCGATAAATTGTCTTTTAAGTGTTGGGAGAAAACTGAGTGTTGGGAGAGAAGCTGAGGCTGGCATTGCATGTCTGCTAGACTTGCCGCTCCTTGCTTCTAGCACTCCCATTATCTCAAGTAGCCATGTTTCTCATTCACTTGATACACTATTTCCTTTCAACTCCCACATCCTCATCTCCTGTTTCTTTGTTTGAGCACCAATAAATAGCATGGGCTCCCAGAGCTCACCCACCATGGCCACTTGGTCCCACTTTCTCTCTCAAACTCTCTTTTTCTCATTCCTTTGACTCCACCAGACTTCATGGTCCCCACGACCTGGTGTTGGGACTGATCACCTCAACATTAAGAGCAGCACAAATGGAACATCCATAGCCAAACAGAGACAGGGTAATAAGAACCTCTTTTACCAAGGGTAATAATAGCAACAGTAAACTTTAAAATTATCCCAGACTTAATTAACACAAATTTACGCACTGAAGATCTAGAATAAAGAAAGTAGCGTAAGAAATATTTACAGCTGTATCTACTGCTCCACAAAACAACACTGAGACATACAAAAAGGCAAGAAAACCACAATCTAAACAGACAAAGCAATAATCAAAATCAGACTCAGATGAGACAGTGATATTGGGACTACAGAACTGGGAATAAAAAACAAAAAACTGTGATTAATATTAAAGTCTCTTATTCAAAATGTAAACAGTACGCAAGATCCAGTGGATAAATTCAGCAGAAAGACAGAAAGTTAACACAAATCAAAATGGAGTATGAGAAATTAAAAATGTTAACATACAACGACGAAGAATATCTATGGAAGGCTCATAAGTACACCAAACACAGCCAATGAAATAATTTGTGAATGTAAATATATGTCAATAGCAACTGCAGAAACTCAAATGCTGTGAAGGAAATGGTGAGTAAAAGAGAACAGGCTGTCAAAGAGCTGTGGTAAAATATCACCTGGTCTAATATGTATGTAATTGGAATCTCAGAAAAAGATGAAACAGAAAACAGGGCAGAATAAATAATTTTTTTAAAAAATGACCAAACTTTTTTTCAAAATTAATGATAGATACCACACCACAGAAAAAGGAACCACACTGAAATAGCAGAACAAATACACTTTAGAATTTTTTTTAAATCTTGTGATATCAGACTTAAATTGCAGAGCTCCAAAGACAAAGTGAAAATACTGCAGGCAACTGGAGAAAAAAAAATTACTTTATCTACACAAGAACAATAAGAAATATAGTGTATTTCTAATCACAAATATTGCAAGTAAGAGTATAATGAAATAAATATGTCAAGTTCTAGCGGTGGGAAGAAGAAACAAACCAGAATTTTATGCCTAGCAAAATACTCTTCACCACAGAAATATAAATAAGTATTTCTTCAGATAAAATGGGGTCCTTTCTACTTTCAGATAAAGTAGACTTACAAAACATGTTAAGGGGTTCATTAGGCTGAGGTAATACTGGATCTAAACGAATAAACAGAAAACACTGGAAATGGAATAAATAAAAATCATTTTAAGATATTTTAAATTACTCTTAAAAGATAATTATTTAAAGAAAAAGTTAATCATGTCTTGGTGTCATAACCTTATCTTGTCTTCAAAAATGTATTACCATAATGTTACTGCAGAAGAAATTAGAGAGAGGAATTGGGAATATTCTGTTAGTTTTTCTACACATGAGAGAGAGTGACACTATTAAAGATAGCATCGTGATTTAAAAATGTGTATTGTAAAACTAATCATCCTTAAGGAGTTTTAAAAGAGGTGTGACTAATATCAATAAGGATATAAAACAGTATTATTAAAAAGCTTAATCAGAAAATCAATAAGAAAGCAGTGAACTTGAACAATGCTACAGATCAAATGGACCTAACAAATATGTATACATTATTTTAAAAATTTCTCTGGAGACAAAGTCTTGCATTTCACCCAGGCTGAGGTGCAGTGGTGTAATCAGAGCTCACTGCAGCCTCGAACTCCTGGGCTCAGGCAATCCTCCCGCTCCAGCCTCTCAAGTAACTAGAACTACAGGTATGTGCCACCATGCCCAGCTATTTTTCCTGTTTTTATTTATTTATTTATTTATTTATTTATTGGAAGAACCAAGATCTGGTTTTGTTACGCAGGCTGGTCTCAAACTCCTGGCCTCCAGAAATCCCCCCACATCAACCTTCCAAAGTGCTGAGATTACAGGTGTGAGCCACTGTGCTCAACCCCAATAAATATTCCATCCAATAGAGTATTCCATCCAATAGCAACAAAATAAATGTTATTCTCAAATGCACACATCAGATTCTTTAAGACAGATTACATGTTAAGCCATAAAACAAGTCTCAACAAATTTAAGAAGACTGAAGTCATATTGTGTATTTTTTAACTGTAATGGTATGAAACTAGAAATCTATTATGGGAGGAAAATTGGCAAATTGAAAAATATGTGAAAATTAACCCACTTGTGAACAACAAATGCCTCTGAGAATAAATTACTCATGGAATGCTACAAAAAGCAGCTCTAAGGGGAATTTATAGGAATAAATGCCTACATTAATTAAAAACAAATCCAAGGTAAATAAATTTGTACCTCAGGAACTAGAAAAAAAGAAATGGAGCCTATAGTAGAATCAAGTAAATAAAGATCAGAGAGAGAGGTGAGAATGTGCTAGCAGCCCTCACTCTCCGCGCCTCCTCGGCCTCTGCATCCACTCTGGTGGTGCTTGAGGAGCCCTTCAGCCCACCACTGCACTGTGGGAACCCCTCTCTGAGCTGGCCCAGACCGGAGCCGGCTCCCTCTGCTTGCAGGGAGGTGTGGAGGGAGAGGCGAGGGCTGGAACCAGGGTTGTGGGCAGCACTCACAGGCCAGCGCGACTTCCCGCCGGTGCCGGTGAGAGATGGCTGGCCCGCAGTGGGAGCAGTGGCCAGCACCGCCAGCCCAGGGCAATGAGGGGCTTAGCACCTGAGCCAGCAGCTGTGGAGGTTGCCCTAGGTCCCCTAGCACTGCTGGCCTGCATGCGCGGCTATAAAATTCTCACCTGGCCTCAGCCACCTCCTAGTGGGGCAGGGCTCCAGACCTGCAGCCCACCATGCCTGAACCCCATTCTGGCAGTGGACTCCCACTGCCGCTGGAGCCTCCCCACAGGAGAGCCGCCCCCTGCTCCTCCTCGTCCGGTCCCATTGACTGCCCAAGGGCTGAGGAGTGCAGGCACAGCACGGGACTGGCAGGCAGCTCCGCCTACAGCCCCGCCTACAGCCCCATCTACAGCCCCAGCAGGGGATCCACTAGGTGAAGCCAGCTGGGCTCCTGGGTCTAGAGGGGACTTGGAGAACTTTTATGTCTAGCTAGGGGATTGTGAATACACCAATCAGCACTCTGTGTGTAGTTCAAGGTTTGTAAATACACCAATCAGTACTCTGTATCTATCTAACCTAGTGGGGACTGGAGAACTTTTATGTCTAGCTGAGGGATCCTAAAGGCCCCAAGCAGCACCCTGTCAGAATGGTCCAATGAGCTTTCTGTAAAATGGACCAATCAGCTCTCTGAAAAATGGACCAATCAGCAGGATGTGGGTGGGGCCAGATGAGGGAATAAAAGCGGGCTGCCTGAGCCAGCCAACAGCGACCTGCTCCACAGTGTGGAAGCTTTGTGTTTTAACTCTTTGCAACAAATCTTGGTACTGCTCACTCTTTGGGTCCACGCTGGTTTTATGAGCTGTACCATTCACCAGGAAGGTCTGGAGCTTTACTCCGGAAGCCAGCAAGACCACGAACCCACTGGAAGGAAGAAGCTCCAGACACATGTGAATGTCTGAAGGAGCAAGCTCCGGACAAACCATCTTTAATAACTGCAACACCCGCTGCAAGGGTCCACGGCTCCATTCTTGAAGTCAGTGAGACCAAGAACCCACCAATTCCAGACACAAGAGCAGAAATAAATGAAAAAAGCTAGAAAAACAAACAATAGTAGATATTAATAAAAGTGAAGTTTGGTTTCTTAGAACATAAAATTGACAAATCTTTAGCTAAACTAAGAAAAAAGAATACTCAAGTATAATTATAAATGAATGAGAAGACATTAAAATTGATTTCACATAAAGACAAAGGATTATGAGCAATAATATGAACAATTATATGCCAACAATTTGGATAACCTAGGAAAGAGAGAAAACATGTTAAATACAATCTACCAAGACTAAATCGTATAGAAATACAAATCTGAACAGACCAATTGTATTAGTCGATTTTCATCATGCTGATAAAGACATACCCAAAAGTTAGGAATGAAAAGAAGTTTCATTGGAGTTACACTTCCACATACCTGGGGAAGACTCAGAATCATGGTGGGCGGCAAAAGGCACTTCTTAAATGGCAGCGGCAAGAGAAAAATGAGGAAGGAGTAAAAGTGGAAACCCATGATAAACCCATTAAATCTCGTGAAACTTATTCACTATTACGAGAATATCATGGGAAAGATAGGCCTTTGTGATTCAACTACCTCCCCCTGGGTTCCTACCACTGCATGTGGAAATTCTGGGAGATACAAGCCAAGTTGAGATTTGGATGGGGACGCAGCCAAAGCATATCACCAATAATGAGAAAGAAGATTAAATCACTAAACAAAAAGCCCAGTAACTGATGGCTTCATTGGTGAATTACTACAACCCAACCATTTAAAAAAGAGTTAATGCCAGTCCTGCTGAAATTCTTCCAAAACAGTGAAGAAGAAGAAATACATTCAAACTTAGTTTACAAGGTGAGAATTACCATGATATCAAAACTAGGCAAGGACACTACAAGAAAAATATAGGTTACAGGCCAATATGAACATAGGTACAAAAATCCTTAACAAAATACTAACAAATTATGTTCAACTTAACCTTAAAAGAATAATACACACAATCAAGGAGGATTTATCCCTGAATTACCAGGATGATTTGCCATAAATCAATTAATATGATACATTATAATAGAATACAGAATAAAAATCATCTAACCATTTCAATGTATGATACAACAGTATTAGACAAAATTCACCATTCTCTCATGATTAAACACTCAACAATTTAGGTATGAAAGAAATGTACACCAACATAATAAACATATATCACAAGCCCAAATGTAACATTGCACTCAATAGTGAGGAAGCTGAAAGCTTTTCCTCTAAGATCAGAAAAAAAAAAAAAAAAAATGGCAAGGCTGGATGCAGTGGCTCACACCTGTAGTACCAGCATGTTGGAAGGCCAAGTGAGTGGATCACGAGGTCAAGAGATGGAGACCATCCTGTCCAACATGGTGAAACCCCGTCTCTACCAAAAATACAAACATTAGCGGGGTGGTATGTGCCTGTAGCTACTCGGGAGGCTGAAGCAGGAGAATCGCTGGAACCTGGGAGACGGAGGTTGCAGTGAGCCAAGATCACACCACTGCACTCCAGCCTGGCAACACAGTGAGACTTTGTCTCAAAGGAAAAAAAGGGGGGGGGGGTAAGATTTCTCACTCTCACTACTAGTAATCAACAGAGTACTGAAAGTTTTAGCTATGCAATTAAGTTAAACAAATTTAAAACTTCCAAATAGCCTAAGAATAAGTAAAATCATCTTTATTTGCAAATGATAAATTCAGTAAAGTTGCATTATGCAAAATAAATGTACAAAACTTAGCTCTTCCATGTAGTAAGAAACTATTAAGAAATTTAAAATACAATCTTATTTATAATGAAATCAATAAAAATAAAATACTTAGGGATAAATTTAACCAACGAGAGAAAGATCTGTACGTTAAAACCTTAAAACATTTCATTAAAGAAACTGCAGAAGAAACAAATAAATTTATACTCATGGATCAGAACAAATAATATTGTAAAAATGTCTGTATTACCCAAAGGGAACTACATACTTAGGATAACCCTCACCAAAATTCTTACTGCACTTTCTACACAAATGCAAAAAGGAGATCGAATATTCATATTAAACCACAAAAGACCCCAAATACCCAACTACAAAAAAGCAAAGCTGGGGCATCACACTGTTTTATTCAAACTATACTACAAATATACAAGTAATCAAAACCTCATAGTCTTGGCATAAGAACAGAAATACAGACCAATGAAACAGTATAGAGTGCCCAGAAATATCCACATATTTATGGTCAATTGATATTTAAATAAAATGCCAAAAATACACGAGAAAAGGGCATTCTCTTTATTAAATCTTTTTTGCAAACTGAATACCCTCATGCAGAAGAATGAAATCAAATCCCTATCTCACAGCATTTACAAAATCAACTGAAAGTGAATTAAAGGCTTGAATGTAAGACCTGAAAGAAGAAAACAAAGAAAAACAGTTTATTGACATTAGTGTGAGCAATATTTTTTTAGGGTTATGACCCCAAAAGCATAAACCTCTAAAGCAAAAAATATATACAAACAGGATTATGCAAACTAGCAACCTTCTGTATAGGAAAATAAACAACAGAGTGAAGAGACAACCTATTTAATAAAATAAAATATTTGCAGTTATACATCTCATGTGGGGTTTATATCTAAATTATACAAGGAGCACACACAACTAAATAGCAAGAAGATAAATAGCCTGATTGAAAGAATAGGTATAGAATCTAATAGATATTTTCCACAGAAGATATACAAATGACTAAAAGGCATTAAGAAAACGTGCTCAACATCACTAATCATTAGAGAAATGCAAATCAAAGCCTCAAAAAGTATTACCTTACACTTGTTAGAATGACTATTATCAAAAGAACAGAAAATAAAGTAACAATTAAGAATCCCAAATTTACATGAATTACATGAGGTGAGGACGTAAAGACTAAGGAACCATTGTGCACTATTGGTGGGAATGTAAATTAGAGCAGACATTAATATAACCACCTCAAAAAATTAGAAATAGAGCTACTACATGACCTAGCTGTCCCACTACAGGATATATATTCAAAGGAAATGAAATCAGTGCCCTGAAAAGAATTCCCAAGTTTACTGCAGCGCTATCCACAATAGCCAAAATATGAAATTAACATAAGTGGCCTCTGATGGATAAAGGAAATGTGATATACATATTAAGTGGAATAATATTCAGCATAAAAAAAACCTGTCATTTGCAAAAACGTAAATGAAGTTGCATAGTTAAATAGCCAGGCCTAAAAAGACAAATTCTGCACTCGTATGCAGAATCTAAAAACTTGAACTCATAGAAACAGAGAGTATAATGGCAGTTACCAGAGGCTATAGTTTGGGGCAGGGAAGGGAGGTGGCAGAGGAAATAGGAAGTAGGTGTGAAAATAAAGCTCAATCAAACTTACAGAAGTTAGAAAATCATGGGGGAAATATGACTAAAGAAATTTGAAAACCCCTAGCAAAATAGATCTTAATATGACTAATCACTTAAAATGTCAATAAACTGAACACTCCAATTAAAAGAATGTCAGATTAGATTAAAAAGAAAAGATCTTATTCTTTCCCATCTACAATAAACTAACTTTGTATTATAAATAAATTGTTCAAAATAAAAAGAGGGAGAAATATACACTGCATAAACACTGACTAAAAAAAGCTGGACAACCTTTATTAATTTCGGACAAAGTAAACTTCAGAACAAAAAAAGTTTTTAGACATAAAAAGTACCTTATTCTTAGGTACCGGAGGTAAGAACTGCAACATAAAACATCCTGAAATATATAAATCACTTACAGAAAAATAAATGTTATAAGAAAGATGCTATCTGATGTTATATAGTGTATATAATAAAAATATGTGTAGGCATATTTAGATATTTTAGTCTTTTTACAACACTATAAGTATGCTAATTATAAACTTACTGATTTTAAGACCTAGGTATTTTATATGTGAGTCCAAATAAAGCCACAATTAAGAATTCCAAATTTACATGAATTACATAAACACTGTGTATTTAAAAAGTGGTTTTATATATATGTATACACATATATGTATATGTGTACATATATAATGTACATATATTATGTATTATACATAACATATAATAAATGTTATATGTATTATATATTGTTATTACATATATGATGTATATTATATCACCTATGTGCAACATGTAATATATATCATGTATGTATATAATGCATATATTTGCATGTATTATATAATATGCATTTAACATATCATATATAAACATTGTATATAATATGTACACATATACATTTAATATATATATATTCAATTACTTGACATGCTCCAAAAAGCCATGTAAATATACTGAGTTTAGGATTTAGATCTTTTTAATTGTGAGGTAAATAATGCTGATGGAAAATAAGTCTGAGCAGAACGTTATATATTCACTAAATGTTGGATAGTATTATGGAATCATGATTTTAGATGGAGTACATACTAAGATAAATATTTTAGTTTACTTTGTCAAATCTACCGATGCAAGTTCATTTTTCCCCTAACATTTTTATGATTTCTTTTTCATGCATTTCACATGGCTAAATTATTGTTTATCATTCCGTTGTAGATTCTTTTGTAGACTTTGATCAGAGGAAATATCATGTTAATTTCTATTTAATGAGTATAGTTTAAATCGGCCTATCAGTTCATTTTGCAACACCAGGGGTGAAACTTCTTGATTTTCTGACCTAGTTCCCTTAAGAGGTTTATTTCCTCCATTATAATATAAACTGATGGACTGGATGTTGATTTTTACAGCCCCTGCTCTGTGAATTGTACCTGGAGTGATAGAAAGCTACAGTTTGGTAACTAAGTTTCTGTCCTTCTTTGCTTTCCTCAGGTTTCATCTACTGAGGTTTAGCTGGACAGAGTTAGGATTGCATTCTAATAAATTTTTACTTTTTTTCTGTTTCCCTGTGAACCAGCTACGTTAATGAAATAAAGATTAGAATGTAGCACAATCATGAAATGTGAATGATGTGGTCTTAAGTGCTTTCCTTTTCTGTCAAGTGTGTTTGTTATTTTAAGCCTTAACAGAAACATTGTTTTCCAAGATATTGCCAATCTTTCCTGAGATTCATGGGACAGAGACAGTTGAGGACCTCATTGTGTGTGGACTCTTTTAGTTTTATTCCTAGGGCTTTGAAATTTATGGTGAGGATTATGTTACTTGTCATCATGCCTGTAACCCAGAAATTATTAGTGAGACTTTTAGAATGTTCTTCACTTAATGAAATATTTGAAGTGTGAAAGTTGAAAAATAAGTGCTAACCTAGAATTCTACATCAAGTGAAAATATCAAGCAAAACAAATTTTACTAAAAATATAAAGGCTGGAACGAGTGAATCTAAAATGTAGAACATGATGTAAGACACCCAAACAGTACAACCACTTGAAAAAAATCTTTAGCAATTAGACTTCTAAGTATTTATTTATTTATCTATAAAAAATACTGTTACAAAAACCGCTACATACAAAAATGTTCATAGCAAGTATATTCATAACTGCCAAAATTAGGAAAGATGCCCAATGTTCAACAACAGAGTAAATAAAATATAATATTTGACACATTAAGTTACCACACAGCAAGCTGTGAAAGGCACCTGTTTTCTCAAATTAGAAACACAAAAACAAACAAAAAATAATTTAAAAATTAATACTTCATAGACCAGAAACCTTCTATGTGTATATCATTTATTATTATATTTCTCAGAGCCTGTAGAAGTAAGCTCACTATATTCTTTACTCTGGCGTGACCCACTGTTTTGAGAATGAATTTATATTTCAGCCTGAAAGCAAAGAAGTTAAAGGACAGGATTGTGAGGAGTTGCTGTCAGATTGACAAACGATGGTCTTGGAGACCTGAGGTGGGACTGAGAGAAGAAAATAAACCCAGGGTTGCTTAAGGAACATTGTGGCAGTAAACAGAATGATTACAATGAAAGAGAAAAGCAAAGTTAAAAACAAAAACAAGACATTAAAAACAAGCAAAAAATATATGTAAGTATCTAGGCACTGACCCATTTTCAATATTTACTTTTTTTTTTTTTGAGACAGGATCTCACTCTGTCACCCAGGCTAGAGTGCAGTGGTGTGAACATAGCTCACTGCAGCCTCAAACTCTTGACCTCAGGCAATAGTCTCCCCTCAGACTTCTGAGTAACTGGGATTACAGGCATGAGCTACTATGCCTGGTATATTTGTATACTGTATTAGACTGTTTGGGCTGTCACAACAGACTACCACAGACTGAGTGAGTTAAACAAGAGAAATTGATTTCTCACATTTCTGAAGGCCAGGAAGTTTGAGATCAAGGGGTCGATTCTATTCCTGGTGGTCTCTTCCAGGCTTGCAGATAGACTTTCACACTGTGTCTTTACATGATAGAGAAAAAAAGCTCTGGTGATCCTTCTTCTTTAAAAGGGTCTCCCCGCAATGAACTCATTTAACCTTTTCACCTCCAACAGACTTTCTCTCCTAAAATAGTCACATAGGGTGTTGGGGCTTCGACATATGAAATTGTGTGGGACACAATTTAGTTGATAACATATATAATATTTTGGAAGTTGTCAGACATAAAATGGAGGCACTTATTTATTTATTTATTTATTTATTTTTGAGACGGAGTCTTGCTCTATAGCCCAGGCTGGAGTGCAGTGGTGCCATCTCAGCTCACTGAAACCTCCGCCTCTTGGGTTCAGCCATTCTCCTGCCTCAGCCTCCCAAGTAGCTGGGACTACAGGCACCTGCTACCAAGCCCGGCTAATTTTTTGTATTTTTAATAGAGATGGGGTTTCACCGTGTTAGCCAGGATGGTCTCGATCTCCTGACCTCATGATCCACCCGCCTCAACCTCCCAAAATGCTGGGATTACAGACGTGAGTCACGGCGCCCAGCCAAAATGGAGGCACTTTTGTCAGACCCTGACAAAATGGAGTTAGGAGGCCATGAAGGGAGGGTTCTCGTGCACCGTGCACCTATGCCAGGTAACAAGGACTATCACAAAAGACTGCAAGAAATGTGGCCTTGCACAAAGGCCACCTCAACCTCACACACAAAAAAATCTTTATGTGAGGACATTCACCCAGCAACTCCCTGTCCATCCTGCAATTAATGCCACCCATTTTATTGAATCTTGTCAAAGATAATTGTTTCAAAACAATTTATGTAATCCTCCTCATTGTTCTTTTTATTTATTCTTTTGAGACGGAGTCTTGCTCTGTCACCCAGGCTAGAGTGCAGTGATGTGATCTTGGCTCACTGCAACCTCTGCCTCCCAGGTTCGAACATATTCTCCTGCCTCAGTCTCCCAAGTAGCTGGGATGACAGGCACGTGTCACCATGTCTGGTTTATTTTATTTTTTGTATTTTCAGTAGAGATCGGATTTCCCCATGTTGACCAGGCTGGTCTCGAACTCCTGACCTCAGGTGATCTGCCCGCCTCTGACCCCCAAAGTGCTGGGATTACAGGTGTGAGCCACTGTGTCCGGCCTCCTCATTGCTCTTTTAAAGACCTTGTCTTTCTTTACTTCTCTGAATATGCCCATGCATATTCCCATTGTAATACTCATTCTCAGTAAATATATTTTATTTGGAGATCGTCTCTCTGTTATTTAGGCCAAAATAATCTGGTGTCAAGAAGCAGGGTGGTAGCACATTTGCCTCAGATGGATCACCAGCCCATGGGATAGAGCATGGTACTGACTGTCCTTTGTCCCTGTGAGTCACCTTTTCTGCCCTGGTGAATCCCCTTTTGGAATTCTGAAAATTCTTTCTTTTGATTTTATTTGAGATGTAGGCTTTGTTATAAGGCCACCTTTAATAAAGGGCCTTGCATACTTCTTGGGACTATAAAAGGCTTATGTCTTTTCTGGCAAGTCCTTTCTTGTATGAGAACAGGATCTTCTTGGAGAGTGGTTTATACACAACTTTTCTGGTGAATATATTTTCTTTTTCTTTTTTGCCTCTGTTGCTTAATATTTTGCTTTGTCTCCATACCCAGCTTAACATTATTGTCAGGACTGTTATTTTGGTTTCATTTTGATTTGGCTACAGGCATCTGCAAATGCTTTGGCTCTTTTATTGTTCCCTGCTTGTTTCTGAACATCTTCCAAGAGCAAAAAAGTAACATTCTAAACAGCAGGCATGGTGTGGCCAACTAAAAGCTACTATGGCATTCACCACCATCTATGAGAAAATCGTGTCACTGAAGAAAGTCCCCTGTAGTAAGATGAATGTCACATACAGGCTTGATCACCAAATGGGATAGTTCCCTTGACCTCTTCATGGACCTCGTGAAGCAGGTGGTTCTTTTACTCAGCCCACAGCTCTCAACCCCTCTCGGGAAGGGGAGCATGCAGTTTAGTGGGTGCAGTAGCCGGGACGAGTGCTTCTGGACACTGGCAGGAATAGAACTCCACACAGCCCCGTGTCAGTAGAGGGATAACTATGATCCCCAGAGTCCCAGAGTGCATGTGTTACGTGTGCCTTTTCAGCTTTTCCACAGATGGATTTTTCCACAGATGGATTTAGTGTTTAACAGCTCAGTGTGACAGCCCTCGGTATCCAGAGCTCTTGACTGGTGTCCAGGAAGAATCAGGTTACACACATGAAATGAAGATGATAAATGCAGAGAATTTTATTGCAGAGGAAAGTTGCTCTCAGGAGTATGGGGAGCTGAAAAGGGGATGGAATGAGAAGGTGGTCTTCCTCTGGAGTTTAGCCATGCTTGGCTGAACTTTCCTCCAAAGTCCCACCATCAAACCACCCCTCTGAAGTCAAGCTGCTCCTCCCAGACGACCAGCTGCTTCTTCTCTTCTCTCCTTTGCTGCTCTGCCACTCTGCCAGTGGGGCCTGGGGTTTTTCTGAGTACAGGATGAGGGGAGGTACAGGTAAGGGTGGTTTTGGAGAAGGCAACATTCTGCCAAAAAAACAGGGATGCATGTTCTCATTTTGTGCCGCAAGTCCAGGCTCTTTTGTGTGGCCCTTTCCAGGGACCACCCTCTTCTACGCAGTATTTCCCTGCCTCCTGTCTATATCACTAGGGCATCTGTCAGTCTCAAGAAAATATCTGTGCTACTAGAAAAACCATGGTCACAGGGTGGACAACTAGGGCAAAGGCCATTCACCAAGTATGAAAGGAAGTATCTTGTGCCAGGCACACTGTAAAACAAAACGCCAGTCCAAATGGCTAATGTTCCCAACAGGGTTTATGTATGATTTTCTGTGTGTTTTACTTTGTTTCTTTGTTTCTTTATCTGAAGACATTAATAAGATATAAAATGGTATTAACAAAATTCTAAGGCATGGCCAAACCTCTGGAATGCCAGCCTGCTACACATTCAAAGTTTAAGGCCCATTCTTGAGCATATTTTTTAACTGATAGGCAAATTACACCAAGGATAATTTACGGCCACATTATGGGAAGTAGTTGAACTCCCTAAGCATGATTTTCTTATAAAACTGCAACTATATAGTTAAAAGTCAGAATATTTTAACATGTAAAGACTTCTAAACTTTCAATTTCCTTTTTTTCCTCTATCTACTTTGAAATTCTGACTTTTCTTCTCCTGTTAATATATAACTCGCTGCTGAAATTATTCTTATGATACAAATTGAAAGATTGATAGTCTAAAAAGAAGAACCTGATAAGTGCTTATAAAAATTAGAACCTCAGATCAAACAAGTTTGCTTATTAACCACTCATGCCTTGCAAAAATCTTGAGTACAGAGGTATAATAAAAGGTGTCTCTATCCAGCATAGAAATTTCCTTGTCTGCCACACATAGGCCAAAGAAAAAGTCAAAAACACTTCAAATAATCCTTTGAAAATTATTTCTAAAGTGTATTCCCCAACTGGACTGATTAGTCAAGCAACTAGACCAGCAAACAAAACCAAGATAAATGTATTACTAAATTCACAGTCACTTGAAGGCTTGTTTTTCCAGTGAGTCCTAGCGAAAATGTAAACATCTGAGGAACTAACCCATAAAATCACTTAAAACTATAAAAAAAGGTAAAACAAGGTTTTTTAAAAAATAAAACTGAAATGGAAAAAGTTTCCTTGTCCCCCTTGCAGGGCATGTGATGGGGGTGTGGCTCTCTTCTTCATTGTCCTGCTGCTTAAAAGTCTAGGGGAGAATACAGACGGGCTGGCTATAGGGCTCTCACCCCACAGCATCGTCTAAGGGTGAATATCTGCAGCTGAAGCTCCAATGAGCATGTGTTATATGGTGCTCTTTTACTTTAGCCCTCCATAGGTGGCTTGTGTTAATCAGTTCAATTAGACTCCTGCCTTATCGCAAGGACAGAGGACTTTCTCTATCCTGGGGTTCTTGCCTTGGCATACCAGAAGAATCGTATCACACATGGGCTTAAAGAATGAGTGCAAGGTTTTATTGAGTGGAAGTAGTTCTCAGCAGATGGGGGAGCCAGAAGGGAGATGGGTTTCCCCTGGAGTCTGGATACTCAGCAGCCAAAGGTCTCCTCCAACTGCCTTGGCCTAACTTCACCTTGTTCTGCTGGTTGGTGGCCCGTTCGTGTGCCGGTGTCAGCTGATGTGCTCCTCTGGACACACACCGATATGTGCCTCTGCTGATGTGCTTTTCTCGGTGTCCAGCTGCCTGTGTGTCTGCCTGCTAGGGTCTTGGGGATTTTATAGA
Organism: Mandrillus leucophaeus; assembly: GCF_000951045.1. Taxonomy (NCBI): domain Eukaryota; kingdom Metazoa; phylum Chordata; class Mammalia; order Primates; family Cercopithecidae; genus Mandrillus; species Mandrillus leucophaeus. The sequence goes on along the minus strand of NW_012103254.1, from coordinate 5,277,710 downwards.
CACAGGATGGGGGCGTGGCAGGCCAGGGTTGTCTTGGGAAATGCAACATTTGGGCAGGAAAGCAAAAATGCCTGTCCTCACCTAGGTCTCTGGGCACAGGCGAGGAGGTGGAGCCCTAGCTAGGGACAATGCCCTTCCCCTCTTCCATATCATTTAAAGGGACCATGCTCTTCCCTTCCCAGCACTTCCCTTCAATATCAAAACTGCTATGAAAAACATTTTACCCAAATATAGAGTCTATAGCCTCCATAAAATTAACTCTCAAGGGCAAATGAAAACTAAGGGTTTTCTGCTTATTGTTCATCTGTATGTTTTTATGGCTTTGTGTTGAAATATCATGTGTATATAATATTTAATTTACATAGAGCTCTATTTAATTTACATAGAGCTCTATTTAATTGGCTAGAAAAAAATAAGTTCTTTTTTTTTTTTTTTTTTTGAGGTGGAGTTTCACTCTTGTTGCCCAGGCTGGAGTGCAATGGCACGATCTCGGCTCACTGCAACCTCTGCCTCCCAGGTTCAAGCAATTCTCCTGCCTCAGCCTCCCTAGTAGCTGGGATTATAGGCATGTGCCACCAGGCCCAGCTAATTTTGTATTTTTAGTAGAGACAGGGTTTCTCCATGTTGATCAGGCTGGTCTCGAACTCCCAACCTCAGGCGATCCACCCGCCTCGGCCTCCCAAAGTGCTGGGATTACAGGCGTGAGCCACTGTGCCCGGCTTAAAAAAAAAAAATAAGTTCTTAAATCGAGTAATTTTTCAAAAATATAGTAAGTAATCCAAATGTTTTTAAGTTCACATGACTTGGGTGAATCATTGGTAGATAAACTGATGTTAAAAATTGTTAAATAAAAGCAGAAATGTCTTCAGAATTGTCTGCCTATATTTTTGCCTTTGTTTAATCTTCAGACTGTTTTTGTTTCTTTGCTAGATGTTTTATAGTCATAAAACTATAACTCTAGTCTCCAAAGAAAAATGGTCTTTGTGTAATTTTTTAATGAATGAAACTGGTTTAATATTTATTTCATTTTTTAAAAGCTACATCTTCTAAGTAATTGGAAAAATACCTATATATTTAACTTTTAAGTACTTAAGTGAATATGTGATGATCAAATACTGTAAAAATGGTTGACAGAAAAATAATTTGAGATGATAGCTTGGTTTCTGTTTTCATAAGTAATCTGGGTGTGAATGTTAAATAAATTAGGTAAGTATAGATGAGATCAATGTTTATAAATGAATTTTTGTTGTAATTTGAAATCTTCAAGTCCTGTTATGTTAAATGAAGTGATAGACACTCATTAATCTCCAGGTCATTTCCAAATAAGACAAAATATGGAAACATTAAGTACTTAACATAGGCTCTAATTTATTTACTTTTGGCTTTTTGAATTTTATAAGAAGGTAGCTGATAGTTGGGTTTGTTAATAAAGGTATCCTAGTCCACATTGAAAGATTGTTTTGTGAGACAATACATGTTTCTCTAAATTATAAGATATATAATCATAAGTTCTTGGTGTACAAAATTGCTTATTTCCTAGGTTTTTCACTAAAAATTAAAGTTAGTAAAGGGTAAACATTTTACTTAAATTGTGTAATTCTATCTGCAAAGTATATAAGAAAGATGTGTTTTTTGTGAGATAAAATCATTTTAAAATAATTTTTTGTTAAAAATGAATATTTTGTCACATTTAAGATTATTTGAAGGTTATTTCAAGATACGGATTTAAGAAGAAAATAACAACAAGATGGAAACCAATGACTAGAATAGAGATGCAAAGAAATTGATCAGCATGTGAATATATACATTTTTGGTAAGAAAGTTTATAAAATAATTTTAAGAAATAATCTTGTATGATCAAAATGATAAAAAAAAAAAAAGGAAAGTAAATTTTTGTTCTAAGGTAGAATGAATAACAATTGGTTATTTTGGTATGAAAAAGAAGAAAGTGTAGGACAGAACTGAATGCTTTAGCAAATTATAAAATGTTTTAGATAATTGCAAAAGGTTTATAAAAGATGACTCCTATGAAAAGAATGTTGTGTACAATTAAGTTGGCTGAAATTAAAAACTAGAAACAAATTGTATATAACTTTTTATAAGAATTAAGAATTAATTTACTGATGCATAACCAAATCTACTTCTCTATGTTTAAAGCAATAAGCCTTTCTTTAAGTATTTCTATGTTCTTGGTAAAAATAAAAATAAAAATAAAAATAAATTGCAAAAGGCTTTGATTTTTTAATTATGAATTTTTCTATAAATGTTTAACCGTCTTCTGAACTGCAGCCTTTTTCATTTTGACGGGTTTCATTTAATTTCTCAAATTTTAGGTTAAAAACAGTAATTTTATTTCTCAAAATAGTTTTTCTTTTCCAGTTTTTCACATTCATATCTCAGAATTTCAACTTGTGTTGTATGTCACTGCACATGATTTGCAGGTCGTGCATTATTGCTTTTAGCGCTTCCTTCTTATTTCCTGGGGACATTCTGACTCTGCTGCTGTTACCTGATGCTGAAAATGTTTGTCTGGAAAGCTGAGGGTAGCAATCAGTATACCTTGATTTTGTGTTCTTGACTTTTTTTGATGTGTCTAAATTATTCTGTGTGATCAGGAAATTCCATGTGTTTTTATTTTTCTGAAAGTCCTATATTCTCCTGCTCAAGGTATGGGTTCTCTTATTTACATCTTCTATAATAATACTACTTACACTCAACCTTGGGTTGACACCTTTCTAGTATCCAATTGAATTCAAGTACTTTATCATCAGGTTTGACTTTCAGATTCTCTAAATGGGCTTCCCATGAAAAAGCAATCACACTGCTATTCATTCCTTCTTAGAAAGTTTGGCCTAGAAAAACAAATACATCTTATCAAAATAATTTCCTGTGTCTTGTTTTTTTTTAAATGAAGATCTTTAATTACTTAGAAAAAGTGAACCCTTAAAGCATTAAGTTTTTATATCTATGTAAATCTCAGTATTTGCTTTCAAAATCTTTTGTCACTTTGGTTAAGTGAGTGACAATTATTTTACAATGATAAATGATTCTATTTTAATTAAAAATCATCTGACATCCTTGGCAAGCTTTCTCAGTGTGAAAGTTCTAAATTAAGTCTTTTTGACCTCAGATTTATTTTTGCATTTTCCACATGTGCCCAGGAGAGCATCAAATAATGTATCTGTCATCTTGTAGAGATGCTAAACTGGTTAGGTTTGTTTGATATATGAAATTGTATAGGAAATATTGTCAAATAATAAAATGATGCCAGATCATTTTATTGCTTCATGATAATAAGTTATTGTCAAATAATAATAATTTATTATTTTTAATATCATGCTATATTTGTATGGATGTGTTATTCCTATGAATGTTCTAAAGATTATGTGAAATATATAAAAATCTGAGGTCATAAGATGCTGTCAGGCGTGACTCTGGTTGTCATCTTAAAATGCTTTATACAATAGAAACAAATAAATTTCTATGTCAATTTTTCATTATGATAAACTCAGATAATATTTTTAACCATGTCTATTCTAAGTTTATGTCATCCACGGTTATTATTTTAATTTTTCTGTATACACATCTGCAATCAGATTCATGGAAAAGACTCTAATAAGTAGTTTTGAATATGGATTTCTGATAACTTTAAAGTCACTGGATAAAGAAAAATATGTAGAAACCTAATTAAGAAACTGATGAATTCATGTGACTTCTGAGATCAAGCAGAACAATGATTAATTATGATACTGCAGGAGACAGGGAATACTGAGTAGAAGAGGACAGTTCCCTGGCAGAGGACCCACCCTCAAGCCTGGATACCCGAGGCCCTAAATGAGAACAGGTATTTCTGTTTTTGCCCAATATTGCCCCCATTCTGCCCCCATGAGAACCCTAAATTCCAAGCTCCAGAGCAGACCAGCAGACCAAAGAGAGAGGAAGGGCATCCAGATGCTGAGGTAAGTTTGGCTGGTGGGGTTGGAGAAAAGTCTAGCCACTGGGCAGCCTGACTCCAGGGTGTTATAAATAAAGTTTCAGTGCCGCAAAAGAAATAGTACTCTAATATAAAATTTTATTTGTAATTCTCAGCAAGGCAAGGTACTTCTATAGAAGGGTGCGCCCTTACAGATGGAGCAATGGTGAGCGCAGACTTGGACAAGGGAGGAGAAGGGGTTCTTATTCCTGACATACTTGGCCCCTGCTGCTGTTTCCTTCCCATGTTGGCTAGGGTTAGACTGCACAGGCTAAGCAGATTCCGATTGACTAATTTAAAGAGTGTGATGGGGGTGACAGGTTTGGCTGGAAAAGCGGTTATGCAGGGTGGAAAATGAGTCAGGGAGGAGCAGGTAGCAGGTAATCAGAATGAGTCAGGGTGGAGCAAGTGATTGAAATGTGTCAGCGTGGAGCAGGTAATTGGAAAAAGTTTGTTTTATGAGGAAGTTAAGTTTAAAAGTAGTAGGCACAGAATTGAACATACTGATATATTGATTCTTTGAAAAGAAATTTAGAACTCATATCTTACAAGGGGAAGATGGCCTTCCTACCCAATCCATCCCGTCTTCTGGCTCCCCATTCACCTTGCTGAGAGCCACCTCCACCACAAAATAAAACCGTGCACTTCTCTCTTGAGCCAGGGTGTGATCTGATTCTTCCATTACACTGGGCAAGAGCTCAGGATACAGAAGGCTGTCACATTAGCGCTCTGCCCTTGTGATAAGACAGAGGGGCCATTGAGCTGATTAACACTCAAGCCATCTGTAGATAGCAAAGCTGAAAGAGCTTCGTAACACTGGGTTTGCAGGTACCCACTCTTAGACACCACTGGGAGGCTGAGAGCACAAAGAGGCTCATCCCAGCCTCTGCACCTGTCTGTCTGCATGCTCCCCCTAGGAGTCTGAGCTGAAGGGTGATCAAACAGAGGAGCCACACCTATGTTGCACGTCCTGCAAGGGGAATCAGGGAACTCTCCTGTTTCAATTACATGAGATTAAATATCTGATAAAATAACATTTTTATGACTATTTCTTTAAACATTATTGTTCTTTCCTTAAACACTTTGTTTCCCAGATTTAAAGAAACATTCTTTTTTAAGCAATCTATAGTTTGCAGCAATATAATAAAGTATAATTTTGTGAACAAAAGTGAAAACATTTATTTTTCCTTCCTAATTGAGCCCTCCAAAATTCAGAAATGATTAATGAGTATTCTTATTTTTATGTCAATATGGTTCTTGGCATAAGTTCAATGAGAATCTGCTCTCTTCATAGCAGAATACAATTGAAAAAATTAATTGTATCAGCCAAGGTTTGACTGGGATGTCATATTTAAACTGTTTGTAGATATTGTAGAGAAAGCCTGAGGCCTGCCTTAGCTTGGCCTTCTAGCCTTGAGAGGTTTTGAAATGTTTAATCTCAGATTACTATGTGGCCAGTCACTGTTCTTGCTAAACTTATGTAAATGATTAGGCCAAATTTGACAAAACCAATTACACAAACAAATTAGTCTTACTCTGTTCATCTTTGTTAGAATTCAGGGTTGCTGTGGGGGAAAATAATAATTTTCTTTCTTTCTTTCTTTCTTTCTTTCTTTCTTTCTTTCTTTCTTTCTTTCTTTCTTTCTTTCTTTCTTTCTTTCTTCTTTCTTTCTTTCTTTCTTTTTTTTTTTTCTTTCTTTCGAGACAGAGTCTCACTCTGTCACCCAGGCTGAAGTGCAGTGGCACGATTTCTGCTCACTGCAAGCTCCACCTCCCAGGTTCACGCCATTCTCCTGCCTCAGCCTCCCGAGCAGCTGGCACTACAGGTGCCCACCACCACGCCTGGCTAATTTTTTCGTATTTTTAGTAAAGACTGCGTTTTGCCGTGTTAGCCAGGATGGTCTCGATCTCCTGACCTCATGATCCACCCGTCTCAGCCTCCCAAAGTGCTGGGATTACAGGTGTGAGCCACTGCTCCCGGCCAAAGAATAAATTTTTAAAGAAAATCTGTAATGATTCTTTTATTAGATTGCAGCCTTGTGCATAGCTTTCAAGTTATTGTTTATCTACAAACTGGACTAGAACGTAAATTCTTGTAGCTCCCTCCAATTATTTTTTCCCCATGGAATTACTAAAAATGAGAACTGCTCTTTTTTAAAACCCTATAAGCTGAAGCTAGACAACTAAGTATAAATTTCTAAGGACAAGACTCATGCATGATGTGTGGCCTACAGAAAGTTCACAAAACTGTCCAATACCAATCCCTAAAGAAATTCAAACTACAAACCAGAACAAGACATTGATTACTTCATGTTGTGTACAGCATTTCCCAAGACAACAGAACAAAACAACACATCACAGTAAGACACTTGCCCCTCTTAAGTTTTCCTTGCTTATGTGTACTACTTCTTTTTAACTCTGCAGCATAATAGTGTCGTTAAATATTACAATCAGAAACCTCTGTGGGAAATGACAAAATTTTGTATCATGTCACACCTATATCTTTATATGATCTAAGAGATCTGTTAGTTTTTTAGTCCATCCAGTGGATAACTTTGACAACACCCAATACAACATTTTATTCAAATTGTTCTAGTAATTCCTTTTTTTTTTTTTTT
>NW_012103254.1:5253835-5271069 GCF_000951045.1 Mandrillus leucophaeus | reverse complement strand
TCCCCATAGAAATGATAGAGTTTTTTGGTTTTATTTTTATTGTTTTGAGACAGAGTCTCGCTCTTTCGCCTAGCCTGGAGTGCAATGGCGCGATCTCGACTCACTGCAAGCTCCGCCTCCTGGGTTCACGCCATTCTCCGGCCTCAGCCTCCCGAGTAGCTGCGACCACAGACGCAGGCCATTACGACTGGCTAATTTTTTTGTATTTTTATTAGAGACAGGGGTTTCACCACGTTAGCCAAGATGGCCTCGAACTTCTGACTTTGTGATCCCCCGACCTCGGCCTCCCAGAGTGTTGGGATTACAGGCATGAGCCACTGCAACTGGCCTAGTGATCCCTTTTGATTGCACGACTCCGTTTTAATTTAATCTAATTCTGGGATATCAAATAATGAAATGATTATCCAAACTACATAAAATAAAACAAGCCACATGTTTACAACAGATCTTACCTAGTTTCCCTTGATACTTCAACTTATTTAGTTGGTTGCCTTTAAGTCTGGATTCATGGTTTAAAACCCTTATGTAAACTGGGATTATCATAACATTATAAATTTTTCTTTCTTTTTTTTTTTTAACTTTCTTACAGGTTAACTGTCAAATTTCTGCAGAAATACAGCCCCTCACAGAATAATGCTGGTCCAGCACTTTGAGATTCTAGTCACTATCTACAGACAGAAAAAAATAAATTTAGTGATGGATTTCAGGTAGATTTAACCTGAGAGTTAATCTCTGTATTAGTCTGTTCTCACACTGCTAATAAAGACATACCTGAGACTGGGTAATTTATAAAGGAAGGAAGTTTAATTGACTCATAGTTCCACATGGCTGAGGAGGCCTCACAATCATGGCTGAAGGTGAATGAGGAGCAAAGTCACATCTTATGTAATGGCAGGCACAAGAGCTTGTGTAGGAGAACTCTCCATTATAAAACCATCAGATCTTCTGAGACTTACTCACTATCACAAGAACAGCATAGGAAAGATCCACCCCCATGATTCAATTACCTCCCATGACACATGGGATTTATAGGAACTACAATTCAAGATGAGATTTGAGTGGAGACACAGCCAAACCACATAATTATGCTCCTGATCCCTCCCAAATCTCATGTCTTCAAATTTCAAAACCAGTCATGTATTCCCAAGAGTACCCCCACTGTCTTAACTCATTTCAGCATTAACTCAAAAGTCCACAGTCCAAAGTTTCATCCGAGACAAAGCAAGTCCCTTCCATTTGTGAGCCTGTAAAATCAAAAGCAAGTTAGTTACTTCCTAGATGCAATGGGGGTACATGCATTGGATAAAACAGCCATTCCAAATGGGAGAAATTGGCCAAAATGAAGAGAATACAGGTCCCATGCAAGTCCAAAATTTAGCAGGGCAGTCAAATCTTAAAGTTCCAAAATGATCTCCTTTGACTCCATGTCTCACACCTGGGTCATGCTGATGCATGGTCTTGGGCAGCTCTACCCCTGTGGCTTCACAGGGTACAGCCTTTTTCCTGGCTGATTTCATGGGCTGGTGTTGAGTATCTACAGCTTTTCCAAGTGCACAGTGCAAGCTGTTAGTGGATCTACCATTCTGCGGTCTGAAGGAGAGTGGTCCTCTTCTTACAGTTCCACTAGGCAGTGCCCCACTGGGGACTCTGTCGGGGCTCCAAAACTACATTCCCTTCTGCACTGCCCTAGCAGAGGTTCTCCATGACGGCACAGCCTCTGTAGCAGACTTCTGCCTGGACATGCAAGCATTTCCATACATCTTCTGAAATCTAGGCAGAGGTTTCCAAACCTTAATTCTGACTTCTGTGCAGACACAGGTCCAACACAATGTGGAAGCCACCAAGACTTGGGCTTGCACATTCTGAAGCAGCGACCTGAGCTGTATGTTGGCCACTCTTAGCCATGGCTGGGATGCAGGCCACCAAGTCCCAAAACTGCACAAAGCAGCAAGGCCCTGGGTCCAGCCCATGAGACCGTTTTTTCCTCCTTGGCCTCCTGGCTTGTGATAGGAGAGGCTGCCATGAAGACCTCTGACATGCACTGGAGACATTTTCCCCATTGTCTTGGAGATTAACATTTGGATCTTTGTTACTTATGCAAATTTCTGCAGCCAGCTTGAGTTTCTCCTAAGAAAATAGATTTTTCCTTTCTATCTCATGGTCAGGCTGCAAATTTTCTAAACTTTTAAGTTCTGCTTCCCTTTCAAGCATAAGTTCCAATTCCAAGCCATATCTCTGTGAATACATAAAACTGAACGTTTTTAACAGTACCTAAGTCATATCTTGAATGCTTTGCTGCTTAGAAAATTTTTTCTCCAGGTGTCCTAAATAATCTCTCTCAAGTTCAGGGTTCCACAGATACCTATGGCAGGAGCAAAATGCCACCAGTCTCTTTACTAAAATATAACAAGAGTCACCTTTGCCTCAATTAACAAGTTCCTCATCTCCATCTGAGACCACCTACACTTGGACTTTATTGCCCATATTCCTATCAGCATTTTGGTCAAAACCATTCAATAAGTCTGTACGAAATTCCGAACTTTACCACATCTTCCTGTCTTCTTTTGAGCTCTTCAACTGTTCCAACCCCTGCCTTTTACCATGTTCCAAAGTCGCTTTCACATTATCAGGTGTCTTTACAGTAGCAACCCACTCTACCAGTACCAGTTTACTGTATTTGTGTCTTCTCACACTGCTAATAAAGACATACCCAAGACTGGGTAATTTATTTTTAAAAAAGACCTTTAATCAACTCACCATTCTACATGGCTGGGGAGGTCTCACAATCATGGCAGAAGGTGAATGAGGACAAAGTCATGTCTTACATGGTGGCAGAAAAAAGAGCTTTTGTAGGGGAGCTCTCCATTATAAAACCAGCAGATCTCAGACTTATTTACTATCATGAGAATAGCACAGGAAAGACCCACCCTTGTAATTCAATTACCTCCCACCAGGTGCCTCCCAGGACATGTGGGAATTATAGGACCTACAGTTCTAGATGAGATTTGGGTGGGGACACAGCCAAACTACATCACTCTCCAAATTTCTCTTGTTGCACAAATATTGTTAAAAAGGGTTTTGATACAGAATCTAGTCACCAATCACTATCCTCTGACGTAGGACCAGGCCAATAACCCAGGATAGGTTCATTCTGGCAGCAAGAAATAATCAAAAGCTAACCATAGATGGTTAATCAGAATTGATTTTAGGGAAACATTCTGATCAAAAGAGAAAAGTGTGAAACTTGTCAGAATCAAGAGTCATTTATGGCAGACCTTGGCAAAATAAATTCAGCAGGTCATGAAGGGCAAGTTCTCATGCACCAACGCCTGACAAGAACTATCACCAAAGATCGTGCAAAAACCACAATCTTGTACAATTATCAACCTTACACAAAAATACCATATCAACCTTATGCAAAAAATCCTTCTGCAAGAACATCTGCTCAGCAACTGCCTTTTCAACCTTAGGTTGATACCACTCTTATTGACTCTTATAGTCAAAGATAACTGTTTCAAAACAATTTATGTAATCTTCCTTATTTATTCAAAACAATTTATGTAATCTTCCTTATTTTTCCTTTTAAAATCTTTGTCTTCTTTTACTTTTCTGACTACACCTATGTATATTCTCGTTGCAATACTCATTCTGAAATAAGTATCTTTTTTTTGAGAGTCTCAGTGTCTGTTATTTAGGTTGATGATGTAATATTTTATTTTACATTTCCTTTTGTATTTTTTGTGATATGTCTTTTAAAATCAATTATGGTAGTGTTTTACTACTTTCTTTTGTTTGAGGGTAAATTAATTATTGTTCTTTTATCTCCTTTTTCTTAATGTGTAAGTAATTTAGGCTTTCTGTTGCCCTAAAAAAACCATTAATTTCTGACAGTCACTTAGATATTATATTCCCTTTGGGTTTGAAATATGTAATTCATCTAAAAATAGTTGCATTTATCCCATCTCTTAGAAATTTTCTAAGGTCTTAATCTGTTATTTGGCTCTAGTATAAAACAAATACAGTACTTAATTTCAACAGAGGCTATACTTATTTTCCGAAACAATAATACTTCATAACAAACAAAACCAACACCTCAGTGGGTTACAACAATAAGTATTTACTTTTGCTCATGATGCTTAGTAGAAACCACACAGGCCATGCATAGATTCATGAACAAAGGTAAATACCTATTGTTGTAAGCCACTGAGGTGTTAATGTTGTTTGTGAGGAAGCGTTATTGTGTGGTTTCTACTCACCTGGTCCAAGCTTTGCAGATTTCAGCTGGGTTTGCTCATATAATTTTGGTCAACCAAGAGTTTTTTGAGGACTGGCTGAGGTAGAATAGATTTCAATCAGCGGTGGTAAAGTAAAAGCTTCAGACAAACTAAATTTAACAGAATCTATTTGCTCAAATAAGAATTGATGAAGAAGGTGTCATTCTGAACCAGAAGAAGTTCAGAGAGCTGTGCTGGGCTGCTTGAGAAGTGAGCTTTAAAAGGTTGGCCACCGAAGTAGGGAAATCATCTGATTGGCTACAGTCTTATTTGGGCATCTTTGTGATGAGTCATTTGCGTTATTTGGGCATGATCTGATCAACTAGATTTCTGTGATTGGCTGAAGTTTGGCTGTTTGTGATTGATTGAAACCCAGCTGTTATACAATTATATAACATAAGTTTTAGTTTATTTACGTACTAAACCAGGTGGTTGTTTGTTACCTAAGAATTCAAAGTATGGAGATGACCACAGGCCAGCAGCCTGCTGCTTATTTAATTTAATAACTGAGACTCACTTGTCTCTGTTCTGTGTGGTTTCACATAAGCTAGGCCTTGAAATCTTTGCAGTGACAGAAATAATGCTTATTTTATGTTTGTTCCACCCTGTTGGATAAAGCAAGTAACAGGGCAGAGCTTAGGATAACAGACATAGAAGACAACAAAGTGAAAGAGCAAAGGTATGACTCTATGCAGGCCATTGGCTGGTGCCATTAAAGTAACTGATCTACCAGAGAAGCCTCTTCTAGAAATCCTAAATATCAGATTTGTATTTTTGGTAGAAGAAATTGCCTTAGGGGTAATTAAATAATTAAGTAATAATTTTATTAAGGTATCACAGAAGATTTTAACAGATATGAAGAAATATTTACCAGTTCACAATTAAATTAAAGGAAAATAAACTATACATTAATTTTTGTGTGTGTGGGGGGGTGGGGTCTCACTCTGTCACTCAGGCTGGAATGCAGTAGCATGGCATAATCATAGGTCAGTGCAGCCTCAACTTCGTGGGCTCAAGCAATCCTCTAATCTGAGCCTTCCCAACAGCTGGGACAACAGGCATGAGCCACCACACCTGGGTGGGAGCTCGTTTTGCTGGTCAGGTTGGTCTTGAACTCTTGCCTTCAAGCAATCCTCCTGCTTCAGCCTTCCAAAGTACTGGAATTACAAGTGTGAACCACTATACCCAGTCTAATTTTTTTAATTCTGATTTTTAAAAATTAATAATCTTCGTTTTTTAAAGTAGATTCAGGTTTACAGGAAAACAGGAAAGAAAGTAGAGAAAGTTTCTTCCCATGTCCTTGCTTTCCCCCACATTCAATTTCTCCTATTAGCAAAATCTTGTATGTGCACTGATCATTAGTTATAAATAATAAACTAATATTGATACATTATTATAACTGAACCCCATATCTACATCAGTGCTGTTTGTGTCCAATAGTTCTCTGAGTGTTGCCAAATGCATAATGTCATGCATCTACTATTAGAGTATCATACATCAACTTCCCTAAAAATCCCCTGTATTCTACCTATTTGTTCCTCCTCTTTCCAACCCAACTCCTGGCAACCACAGTTCATTTTACTTAGTTTTGCCTTTTCTAGTATGTCACACATTTGAAATCAAAGAACACATAGGCTCTTGAGATTGACTTCTTTCATTTACTGATACACATTTAAAGTTCCTCTATGTTGGCCAGGTGCGGTGGCTCACTCCTGTAATCTCAGCACTATGGGAGGCCGAGGAGGGTGGATCGCGAGGTCAGAAGATCGAGACCATCCTGGCTAACACGGTGAAACCCCATCTCCACTAAAAATACAAAAAAATAGCCGGGAGTGGTGGCAGGCATCTGTAGTCCCAGCTACTCAGGAGGCTGAGACAGGAGAATGGCATGAACCCGGGAGGCGGAGCTTGCAGTGAGTTGAGATCAGGCCACTGCACTCCAGCCTGGGCGACAGGGTGAGACTCTGTCTCAACATAAATAAATAAATAAATAAATAAATAAATAAATAAATAAATAAATAAATTATAAAGTTCCCCTATGTCTTGTTGTGACTTCAAAGATCATTTCATTATACCATTGAATAAAACTGCATTGTGTAGATGCATCATCGGTTTCTTTATTCAGCCATTGAGAACGTCTTGGTTGTTTCTAATTTTGATTATTATGAATAAATTGTTATAAACATTTATGTAAAGGTTTTTGTGTGGACATATGCTTTTAACTGATTTGCGTGAACACCTAGGAGTGTGCTTGTTGGATCATGAGGTAAAAGACTCTACAGTTTTGTGAGAAACTGCAAAACTGTCTTCCAAATTGACTGTACCATTTCACATTCCCACCAGCAATGAATGAGAATTCTTGTTGCTCCACATTCCCACTAGCAGTTGATAGTATCAGTATTTTTATTTTATGTCATTCTAATATATGTGTGGTGGCATCTCATTTTTGTATATATTTAATTTTTTAACATTTTAAAATCATATACATTTAATTAAATATTTTTTTAAAGTAGAGATTATCATTCTTGGGTGTATTACCCTTTTGTACTTAATTATGCTGCCTTTACTTGGGATTCAAGTGTTTATGAAAGCTAACAATTATGTAAACATCCTAAGTTTTTCAATAATAAGAAATGTGATTGGGTCAGGATTATTTTGGATACAGCAATTTTTTTTTTGTACACAGCATTTTTCATAATTCTTTAGAAATACTTGGTCATTGTTTCAACCAATAAATACTTTTATCATATCAAACATATTTCAGGCACTGTGCTAGGCACAGAAGAAACAACAACAAAAAGAACAGCAAAAATAAAGGCATACGAATCAGACTTTCTTGCTGGAAAATCATTTCTCAACTGCACAGCTATAAAAAAAATAAGAGAAAGGAAATTAATTTTTCTCCAGAGCAGCACAACTATGTATGTGATTTTGGGACATAAGTCATAAAGTTGTAAAACTGCCTCTGTCCCATAAAAGATCCAACTAGGTTGATCCAGATAAATCTAAATAAATCAATTGATGCTATCAATTCACTAGAATGAATTTCCATTTTCACAAACTTCTGTGCTGCACCTAACTAGATATTTATAAAAATCGATATTTATTTTTAATGAATTGGTACATAATAGTATCAGTATATCACTGAAAACAATATCCAAATATAAGCAGTACTGACAACTTGGAAGGTTGATGCAGCCTTATAAAAATAACAACATGATAAATAATTGAAACTACTATAATGAATTCAGTCAGATGCCAAATAGAAAACTGTCTTCCTAAAACTTAGAATAGAGAACGTCATTTTCTTAATAACCCTCGTATTTTCTTAATTAAGTCAAGACTTTACGGCTTAATATCTTCATTTTTAAAATGTAAATACATGGTATGCAACTAAAATTTGTAAATGGTTGCATGTGGAAAAGTCTTCTCACCTCTAACTGTATCATTTTATGTTCTAACCCAATGATTTTCATACCATGTACTACATTTAACTGTTCGATCGCATAATCAATTGAATGGGTTGTGCCTGGACCTTAAAAATGAAATAAAATAGTCAGCATTAGAATAGAGAAAAATAGAATTAAAATATGAGAGCAAGAGTGTCCTGTTTTATATACTATGTGTGTATTTATCAATTTACAATATAGTTTTAAGCTATAGGCATAAATAAAAATGGGAAACCGTTACCTGGAAGTTACCACAACTAATCTGATGAAGAGTTATTGGCATTGTTTCAAAACCTATTGATTCCTCTTTTGAGGATATTTAAGAATATAATTCACTGTTTTATTGGCTCATTTTAATTAGGTTTTTTTTATTGTTTGCTAAGACAGATGAGAGAATTATTAAGGTATTGTTATAGATTTGATTTACTAAATGTTAAATGAAATAGACAAGGAAAAATAATTATAATCACCAATAGGTAGAGAAAACCATGCAAACACGAAATAGCAACAAAACAAAATATTTAGAGAATAAAAAAATTAAAAATGAAAACCATGATTAATCACATGTAGAATGTAACTGTTCATATAAAATTAGTATAAGAGAATAGAGTAGAAGGTGCTTTGGGCAGTTTTATCATGAATGACTTATATGGTGCTGCACAGTCAATAAACAACTATTAGATGAACACATGAAGATGTAGTATGATACACATTCGCGTATCCATGTGTTAAATAATCTGTATGTCAGTCTAGGCTAAGATATGAGTTTATACAATTTGATAATTGCAGAAGTCTCATTTTCTTCCTAACTTGCTGGTGTTCACATTTTTGTTAAAACATTTCAAATGCATCAATATGAGCTAATGCCTATTTATCATATGTGATAACTTTCACCTCTTAATTAGCTAATTCAGCCACATGCTTCTGTGTCCACAGTTACAGGGCATTGATATAGGATAGTTGTTCGGCAAACTCCAGTTTTAGACAAAATCCTTCCCTCTGTTTGTTCTTATTAGTATAGTTGTATTTGAACACACCCCTACCCATTATTTTATCTATTGTCTACAGCTGCTTCCGTTGTGCAATGTTGAGATCGAGTAGCTGCAACATAGACCATATGTGGTCAGCACAACATAAATATTTACTCCCTGACCATTTTCAGAAAATGTTTGTCTGGAAGCTAGGAATAAAAGAAACATAAGATAAGTTAGATTCCTTCAGATGCTCTCTGTCTAGATAAAGAGTCAGGAAAAAAAAAATATCAAAAACATAATACAATGAGATAAATGTAATGAAAGACATAAGTAGGGGGACTATGGAAACCTAAGTTTCCTGGGTATGATTTCTGAAAGGCATCCAAGCAAAAGTGATACTTAAATTTTATCTTAAAACTTAGTGTGTGAACTATTTACTATCATTTTTAATTTAAAATTAAATTAAATTTAATTTTTCATTTCTAATTTAAAAAAAAGTCATACACAACTAATTATTAATTTAAAGATAAATATGCATTTTTCTTTAAATTAATAATTAGTTGTGTATGACTTTTTTTTCCATTGTAAGATTCGGTTTGACATAGTGTGAAACAAGTGACTTTTCCACGAACTTGCTTTTGCCTTAACAGTTACAAATTTCATTCTTTTCATCTGAGATACAATATTCATTGTGTGAATACACCACATTTTACTTATTTGGCTGAGATGCAATATTCCTTATGTGAATAAAATGTAATTTGATGGGTGTTTGGTTTCAAGTTTTTGCTCTCCTGAGCTGTTGTTACATGTCTCCCTTATTACTTATGTAATCATTTATTGTAGATACAAAACTTGGAGTACAGTTTATGTGCCACAGTTTTTCAAGTATACCTCTTTACAAACTCTTTTTTTCAAAATTATAGTTTTTTTTTTTTTTGAGTAAGAAATACACTTGTTTGTTAGCCTATTAAGATATGAGGTTATTGTTATCACAGTATTCTTGCAATCCTAATAAAATGGTTTGTCACTTTACACTCTGCCAGTGGTAAATAGGAAAGACTGTGGCCTCACATCATCTCCAATACTTGCTATTGAATGCTGTGATAAGCAGAACAATGGAACCCTAAAGTAATCTGTATTCAAATCTTCAATTCAAATGTGAATATGTTATGAAACATTGGAAGCAGGGAGAGACATAGGTTGCAGATGTGATTAAGTTGGCTAATCTGTTGATCTTGACATAAAAAGAGACCTACAATTACCTGCAATCCAATGTAATCATATGGGTCCTTTATATATGGAAGAAGGAGGCAGGTGAATTGTCAAAATGATGTGATGTGATATGAAAAGACTCAGTGGACATTTCTGCCTTCAAAGCTGGAAGGGAGCCATGAGCCAAGGACTGCAGGTCATCTGTAAGAGCTGCAAAAGAAAAGATAATGTACTGTCTCTTAGAAACTTCAGTAAGAAACACTACCCAGACAACACTTTAATTTAGCACTGTCAGACCTGTGAGGTTTCTGAATCCTATAACTTTAAAATTATAAACGTGTATTATTTAAAGTGCTAAGAATATGGTGATTTTAAAAATAGCTTTCATGGGAAACTAATACAAATTCCTTTTCAATTTTTGCCAGCTAAACTAATAATTATATTGGCTTGCATGTCCCTTACTATTAGCCGGGTTATAAATATCTTCAAATACGTATTGACCTTCATGGGATTCCTTCTTGTGGGAAAGTTTTGTTAAAGCTCTTTGCCCAATATCTTTTCACTTTTCTATTGTTTCCAATTTTCTTGTCAAATTGAAAAAATTCTATACAAGTTTTTAACAATTTTTCTTGCTTTTAAAACCTGCAAATATCTTCTAGTTTGTAGCTCCTTCTTTGTTAATTTCCTTAGGGTGAATTTTTATGAAAAGAGGTCTTGACTGAAACATAAATAAATTTTTATATATTCTGTTTAGTGATTTGAAATACTATTTGCCTACCCCAAGATTTACCAGATTTTCTACTTAGATACTTGAAGTTTTATTTCCATTATTAAAGTTCTAATCGATGTGAAGTTGATTTTTATGTATTTGTGATATGCATTCTAGATACACTTCTACATTTCATACTGAATTTGTAATTTTTAATTGTTAATTTTTGTGGGCACATAGCAGGTGCCTATGTTTATGTATATTGTATACTTCATATGAGATATTTTGACACGAGCAAACAAAGTGTATAAATCACATCAGGGTATATGAGGTATTCATCACCTCAAGCATATATGCTGTGTTACAAACAATGCAAGTATTCTCTTTTAGTTATTTTAAAAATAAAAAAATTACATTAATATTGACTGTACACAGTCTGTTGTGTCATCAAATTCTAGCTCTTATTCATTTTTTCTAACTATTTTTTTATAGACATGAATCATCCCTACTTCCCCTGACCTACCCACTATACTTCTCTTCCTCTGGTAACTATTTTTCTACTATCTCCACGAGTTCAATTGTTTAAATTCACAGCTCCCACAAATAAGTGTGAACATGCAAAGTTTGTTTTTCAGTGCCTGGTCTATTTCACTTAACATAATGATCTCCAGTCTCATCCATGTTATTGCAAATGACAGGATCTCATTTTTTTTATTGCCAAATAGTGCTTTATTGTATATATGCAGCATATTTTCTTATCCATTCATCTGTTGATGGACACTTAGGTTGCTACCAAATCTTGCTTATTGAGAATAGTGCTACAATAAACATGAGAGTACAGGTATCTCTTAGATATACTGATTTCCTTTCTTTTGGATATACACCTAACTGTGGGATTTCTGGATCATAGGGTAGCTCTATTTTTAGTTTCTTGAGGAACCTCCAAATTGTTCTTCATAGTTGCTGTACTAATTTACATTCTTCACAATGGTGTCCAAGAGTTTCCTGTTCTCCACACCCTGGTCAGCACTTGTTATTGCCTGACTTTTGGATAAAAGCTGTGGTTTTTTTTGTTTTTTTGTTTTTTGTTTTTTTAAACAGAGTCTTGCTCTGTTGCCAGGCTGGAGTGCAGTGCTGCAATCTCAGCTCACTCCAAGCTCCACTGAGAGGTGAAGCCGGCTGGGTTTCTGGGTTGAGTGGGAACTTGGGGAACTTCTCTATCTAGTTAAAGGTTTGTAAATGCACCAATCGGCACTCTGTAAAAACGCACCAATCAGTGCTCTGTGTCTAGCTAAAGGTTTGTAAATGCACCAATCAGCACTCTGTAAAAACGGACCAATCAGCACTCTGTGTCTAGCTAAAGGTTTGTAAATGCACCAATCAGCACTCTGTAAAAATGGAGCAATCAACTCTCTGTAAAATGGACCAATCAGCAGGATGTGGGTGGGGCCAAATAAGGGAAGAAAAGTTGGCCTCCCTGAGCCAGCAGCATCAACCCACTCGGGTCCCTTTCCATGCTGTGGAAGCTTTGTTCTTTTGTTCTTTGCAAGAAATCTTGCTGCTGCTCACTCTGGGTCTGCACTACCTTTATGAGCTGCAACACCCACCGTGAAGGTCTGCAGCTTCACTCCTGAAGCCAGTGAGAACACAAACCCACCGGGAGGAACAAACAACTCCAGATGTGCCACCTTTAAGAGCTGTAACACTCACTGCAAAGGTCTGCAGCTTCACGAGACCACGAACCCACAAGAAGGAAGAAACTCTGGTCACATCTGAACACCTGAAGGAACAAACTCCAGACACACCATCTTTAAGAGCTGTAACACTTACTGCAAGAATCTGTGGCTTCATTCTTGAAGTCAGTGAGACCAGGAACCCACCAGAAGGAATAAATTCCGGACAGATGACCTCCCGAGGTCAAGCAATTACCCAGCCTCAGCTTCCCAAGCAACTGGGACTACAGGTGCGTGCCACCACGCGTGGCTAATTTTTTGTATTTCAGTAGAGACGGGGTTTCACCATGTTGGTCAGGATGGTCTCAATCTCCTTGCCTTGTGATCCACCCACCTCCCCCTCCCAAAGTGCTGGGATTACAGGCGTCAGCCACTGCACCAGGCTGGATGAAAGCCATTTTAAATAGTGCAAGATGATATCTTAGAGTAGTTTTCATTTCTAATTCTCTGATGATTCATAATGTTGAGAACCTTTTTTCATTCACCAACTCTGTCTTTTTATTAGAAAGTTTAGTTTATTTGCATTCAATCTAATTATTAGGTAAGGACCTATTCCTGCCATTTTGTTATTTATTTTCTGTTTTAAGCCTTCTCTTCCTTCTTTTCTGTTTTCCTTTTGAAGATGATTGCCTATGGCAGTATATTTTAATTTATTGCTTTTTATTATTTATGTTTCTGTCATATTGTTTTTTCTTTGAGGTTATCATAAGACTTGAAATTAATATTTTATAATACATTATGTTTCACTGATAGTTAACAGTAGGCCAGCGTGTTGGCTCACACCTGTAATTCTAGCACTTTGGGAGGCCAAGGTGGGTGGATCACGAGGTCAGGAGATCAAGACCATCCTGGCCAACACGGTGAAACCCTGTGTCTACTAAATATATATATATATATATATATGAAAATTTGCCAGGTGAGGTGGCACAGGCATGTAGTCTCAGCTACTCGGAAGGCTGAGGCAGGAGAATCGCTTGAACCCAGCAGGCAGAAGTCGTGTTGAGCTGAGATCGTGTCACTGCACTTACAGCCTGGGCAACAAAACAAGACTCCATCTCAAAAACCAAAAACTTAACACTGATTCCTTGAACAAATAAACTAACATACAAGCAAAGAGAAAACTAATAACGACTTAACAGTTTACCATTGTCTCCTCACTTTTTAACTTTTTGTTATTTCTAGTAATATCTTCTTTTACTGACTATGCCTTTAAAATTTGTCACATTTATTATTTTTCTTGTTTCATCTTTTAGTCTTTCTACTTAAGATATGAGTAGTTTACACACCACAATTATAGAGTAATAATATTCTGTGTTTTGTGTATACTTAATATTATCAGTGAGTTTTATACCTTCAGATGTTTGCTTAAAACATACTTTTCTTTCAGATAGAAGAATTTCCATTAGCATTTCTTGTAGGACAGGTCTGGTATCAATGAAATTCCTCAACTTGTGTTTGTTTGTAAAAGTCTTTATTTTTCTTCATGTTTGAAGGATATTTTCATCAACTATACTACTCTAGGGTAAAATCTTTCTTCCTTCAGCACTTTAAATACATCACATCACTCTTTCCTGGCTTGTAACTGAAACTGACCCAATAGTCCCATAGACTGTTCTTTTGGATAAACATAGAAATTGACCCTACTGCTGTTAAAGTCTGAAAATTGTTTTCGTTTTATCTGAATTTCTTCCTCAGGAAAGGACCCTCAGGCCTCCCAAAAATTATCAAAGTATTGAAACTCATCAAATGCTACACCTCTCATTCATCATGATTGCTTTTTTTCCCCTCCCTAGTTCTGGTTTTCTGACACATTGTTACATTTCTTCTATATAAACCCCTAGTTTTAGTCAGTCAGGGTGATGGATTTGAGACTGAGTGCCCATCTCCTCAGCTGCAGCACCGGATTAAAGCCTTCTTCCTTGGCAATACTTGTCATCTCAGCAATTGGCTTTCTGTGTGGTGAGCAGCAGGAACTAGACTGAATTCCTGATATTTCAGTAATATAATGTTTCCACTGAAAAGTCTGCTGTGAATTTTAATGGGGCTCCATTGTATGTTATTTGTTTATGTTCTGTAGCAGCTTTTAGAATTCATTCTTTATTCCTGACCTTTGAAAATTTGATTATTAATTGCTTTGGGGTAGTGTGTCCGGAGTTGGTGGGTTCTTGGTCTTGCTGACTTTAAGAATGAAGCCGTGGACCCTCGTGGTGAGTGTTACAGTTCTTAAAGATAGTGTGTTCGGAGTTTGTTCCTTCAGATGTTCAGATACGTCCACAGTTTCTTCCTTCTGGTGGGTTCATGGTCTTGCTGACTTCAGGAGTGAAGCTGCAGACCTTTGCGGTGAGTGTTAGGGCTCTAAAAGGCAGCGCGTCTGGAGTTGTTCGTTCTTCCCAGGGGGTTCATGGTTTCACTGGCTTCAGGAGTGAAGCTGCAGACCTTCACGGTGAGTGTTACAGCTCATAAAAGTGGTCTGGACCAAAAGATTTAGCAGCAGAAAGATTTATTGGAAAGAGCAAAAGAACAAAGCTTCCACAGCGTGGAAGGCGACCCAAGCGGGCTGCTGCTGGCTGGCTTGGGCAGCTTGCTTTTATTCCCTTATCTGGCCCCACCCACATCCTGCTGATTGTTCTATTTTACAGAGAGTTGGTTGGTCAGCCTAGAGAGGGACTCCCACAGTGCCTTGGAGGACTGAGGGACTCCTCAAGTCCTGCCAGAGTGGATGCCAAGGCTGAGGAGGTGGCATTGAGAGCAAGGGCTGGTAGCATGTTGTCACCTCTCAGTAGTACTCTTTGGGTTAAATATGCTTGGTGTTCTATAACTTTCTTTCTTTTTTTATTTTATTTATTTATTTATTTTTGAGATGGAGTCTTGCTCTGTCACCCAGGCTGGAGTGCAGTGGTGTGATCTCGGCTCACTGCAAGCTCAACTTCCTGGGTTTACACCATTCTCCTGCCTCAGCCTCCTGAGTAGCTAGGACTACAGGCACCTGCCACCTTGCCCGGCTAATTTTTTATATTTTTTAGTAGAGACGGGTCTCACCATGTTAGCCAAGATGGTCTTGATCTCCTGACCTCCTGATCTGTCCGCCTTGGCCTCCCAAAGTGCTGAGATTTCAGGCGTGAGACACCACGCCTGGCCAACTTTCTTGTACTTATCTAAATAGCGATATCTTTACCTAAGCTTGAAAAGTTTTCTGTTATTATCCCTTTGAATAAACTTTCTATCCTTATCTCTCCACATTCTCTTTAATGCCAGTAAGTCTTAGATTTGCCCTTTTGAGGCTATTTTCTAGATCCTCTAGGTGTACTTCATTGTTTTTTATTCTTTTTTCTTTTGTTTCCTCTGTGTGTATATTTTCAAATACCATGTCTGTAATCTCACTAAATCTTTCTTCTGTTTGATCTATTCTGCTATAAAGAGACTGATACATTCTTCATTATGTCAATTTTTCAACTCCAGTATTTCTGCTTGATTCTTTTTGATTATTTCAAGCTTCAGTAAATTTATCTGATAGAATTCTGAAATCCTTCTCTATGTTATCTTGCATTTTGTTGATTTTTCTCAAAAGAGTTATTTTGAATTTCCTGTCTGAAAGATTATATATATCTGTCTCTTCAAAATTGGTTCCTAGATGCCTTATTTAGTTAATTTGATAAGGTCATGTTTTCCTAGATGGTCTTGATATTTATAGGTGTTTCTCTGTGTCTGGGCATTAAAGACTTAGGTATTTATTGAAGTCTTTGTACTCTGGGCTTGCTGGTACCAGTCTTTTTTGAGAAGGCTTTCCAGGTATTTGAATTGGCTTGGGTTTCGTGGCCTATGTTTTTGGTCACTGCAGCTGTGGCTGGATTAGGGGTCACCCCAAGCCCAGTGATGCGGTGATTCTTCAAGACTTGCAGAGCAACCACATTGGTGTTCTTGGGTGAGATTTGGACAAATTATCTGGATTATCAGACGGAGACTCTTGTTCTCTTTTCCTACACTGTCCCAAACAAATACTGTCTCCCTCTCCGTACTGAGCTGCCTAGAGCTGGGGTAGGGGTGACATAAACTCTCCTGTAGCCACCACCACTGGGATTGCACTGGGTCAGACCTGAAACCAACAGAGCATTGTTACTCTCCCAAGGCCCCCAGTAGCCACGACCTAGCTAGTGCTTATGTTTGCTCATGGTTCTAGGACTCCACAGTCAGCAGGTTGTAAAGCCAGACAGGCTAGTTTCCTTCCCTTCAGGGTGGTGAGTTTCTCCAGGCCCTGGGTGGGTCCGGAGTTGCTGTCCAGGAGCCAAGACCTGGAATCCCAAACCTTAGAAATGTACCTAGTGCTCTATTCTACTGAGGCTGAGCTGGCACCCTTACCACAAAATAGCCCATCCTTCTCTTC
Organism: Mandrillus leucophaeus; assembly: GCF_000951045.1. Classification (NCBI taxonomy): domain Eukaryota; kingdom Metazoa; phylum Chordata; class Mammalia; order Primates; family Cercopithecidae; genus Mandrillus; species Mandrillus leucophaeus. The sequence goes on along the minus strand of NW_012103254.1, from coordinate 5,254,337 downwards.
CTCCTCTTTCCATAGGCAGCTCAGGAGTGACCACCACCACAATGGGCCTGTAAGAGTACTGCCAGACTACCACTGATGTTCACTTAAGGTCTAAGTGCTCTTTATCAGCTTGTGGTAAATACTCCCACACCTTGGACTCACCCTTCAGGACAGTGGACTCCCACTGGCCCTGGGTAGGTCTAGACATGCTGGTCAACTATGAGATAATTAGAGTTTTAGGGTATTAAAGCTTTCTAGTCATTAATATTTTGCAGTTCTGTAATGTTTCTTTATAGAATATAGTAGTTTTCTTCATAAAATTATTGTGCATAGATGATTATGATTTCTATGTATTTAAAATAATTTAGCCTTTCATACGTAAAGCATCTTATCTTTAAATAATGATAGTTTTACTTTATGATATTGAATTTAGCCCATAATTTATAGACTAAAACCTCCTTCTCTCTTTTATGAATCAATCAAATTAATTTTCCACCAGTTACCCAGGATTTCTTATGTAATT
>NW_012103254.1:5248344-5251740 GCF_000951045.1 Mandrillus leucophaeus | reverse complement strand
AGTGAGCCGAGATCGTGTCACTGCACTCCAGCCTGGGTGATAGAGCAAGAGTCCAGCTCAAAAAACAAACAAACAACAAACAAAAAACCCTAGGCATGAAATTGTCATTGGCTAATCTCCTGAATGGGAGAGAAAATAGGTGAAAATTGTAAGTTCATCTCTGTAAATGACGAGCAGGATGAATTATTTGAGTGAATTTAATAAGGGTTTTAGTGTCCAAGGACTTAAATTTTGGAATGACTCCTCCAAAGCAGAGTTGGTGTTTATCAATTTTAAGATTTTGATTTAACATAAGCTGGCCAATAAGAAAAATAAAATTTAGGTCACAATTTCAAATAACTCATTTTATATGTATCCTTTTATACAACAAATATACATTGTTAGTATTTTATATAACATCATCGATCCTATACATTTTCCAAATTTATAACATGTTTTCTTTAATGAATTTGGCACAATTTCTAAGTACCAAGCCTATTTCAAAGTGTAGTTATTAATAAATACGACTTTAAATAACATATAGTTTCTCAAAATAAATATATCCAAAACAGTTGTCTTTTTACTTATTTTCACAAATTAACAAAAATATTGCATTATAAAGTATTCAAAATTGTATATTTTTGAAGACTGATAATTAGTTTAGAAATCAAATAAAATCACTACAAAATCTGTAACAAATTTAAATCTTACACAAAGTTTGTATTTTATAAAGAGATTACAGTAAAAATCACCCAACCAGGATCTCTTCTAAAAATAGCCTACAAATTGACAATAATTTAAAAGATAATGATAAAAAGGTAGCCATAGTTTTGTGCTATTTGGAGATGTTTTTCAGTCTATCAACACTCATATGCCACGTGTGGTGGCTCAGACCAACAATCCCAAGTCTTTGGGAGGCTAAGGCAGGAGGGTTGCTCGAGGCCAGGAGTCCAAGACAAGTCTGAGCAACACAGTAAGACCTTATCTGTACAAAACATTTTTTTAAAAAAATTATCTAGAACAATGGTGCATGCTTGTGCGTGCTTGTAGTCCTAGCTACTCAGGAGGCTGAAGCAGGAGAATCTCTTGGTCCCAGGGGTTCAAGGCTGCAGAGGGCTATAGTCATTCCACTGTACTCCAGCCCTGTCTCTTATACACATCTAGATGTGTATAAGAGACAGCTCAGTTCCTTCACTACATTTTTTAAATGGATATGGTCTCCATTTCAATCCAGATACCAATGGCCATATCCAAAACCTAGAAGTTTGGAATGCCACATGTAAAAGTGGTAATAATTTAAAATATGACAATGGCTATTACCTGAGGTATCATTAGTTTCAATTAAAATGTCCTTCAAAATATATTAATTTTAAAAGATGAAGATTATCATAACTTTTCCTCATGCTGCTGACAAAGTCCAAAACTGCTTCTAATAAAATATTCCCCTGTAACTAGGGGAATCTGTAACTGCCACAACTTCAATTACCCATTACTGTTTCACTGGCTTTAACTCTAGTTCATAATGCACCTCCCTTCACACTGACTCCGGCTGGTTTAATTAAGAGTGCTTGTCTGAGCCTCTGGAAGTCAGTCTATAATGTGACTGAACATTCATAAATAGATTAAACATTAAGAGTTCAGAGGCCAGGCGTGGTGGCTCATGTCTGTAATCACAGCACTTTGAGAGGCTGAGGCGGGAGGATCACGAGGTCAGATGGAGACCATCCTGGCTAACACGGGGAAACCCCATCTCTACTAAAAAAAACCTCATAAAATTAGCCAGGCTTGGTGGCGGACGCCTGTAGTCCCAGCTACTTGGGAGACTGAGGAAGGAGAATGGTGTGAACCTGGGAGGCAGAGCTTGCAGTGAGCCAAGATCACGCCACTGCACTCCAGCCTGGGCAACAGAGTGAGAGTCTGTCAAAAAAAAGAAACAAACAAACAAACAAACAAAACGAGTTTAGATAAGAACTTAACATTTGGTATTAGGGAGATAATTTAGATTTGGATCAATTTCTCCACCTATTGTGACCATGCAACATTTGGTATTAGGGAAATAATTTAGATTTGGATGAATTTCTCCACTTATTGTGACCATGCCAATGTTAGTATCAGCGGAAAAAATTATTCTGAAATTGCCTTCAACTACTTAATGGAGATAAGAGAGCAGGGATGGAAGAAAATAGTTCTGAAACTGCACAAACATATGTAAGACACTGCAGTACCTCCCCTTGGAGACAGAGTTTGAAGTGTGAAAGCAGGGTATACACGATGATGTTGATGGAGTAGAGTTGCAGCCTTCTGGATGGGCAAGTCTGGAGAAATTTGTGCTAATGAGGTATTTGTTAACTTGGAATATAACAAATACAGCAGGGGGATAATGGTTTGATGTAGGTGTCTTTATTTCGGTTAGCTAAGATAGAGCTAATCACTTATTTTGGTTAGCTAAGATAGGGCTAATCATTCAGCTTTAAAAAATTCTGCACATGTAAGTCTTCAGCCTTCTAGCTATAGTTTTCCACTGAGATTTACTAAAGAATACATCAAAAAAAAAAAAAAAAAAGGAAAGAAAACCTACCCTTGAACTTTAAGGTATACTCCTTCTTTTCTCCCGAGTTGGGAAGAGATCTCCAGCCTCTCTCTCTAGGAAGGAAAATGTTGGTATGAAAAATTTTAGGCATTCCAACCTCTTTTACATCCACACCCATTCAAAACATGTAGGCCATCTGAATTTTTGCTTGGACCAAGGCAATGATTGGACCATATTTTACTAGTAGGCACAGGAACCACACCTCAAGGACGGAACAGGCTTTATTTGTTTTCTTATCCCTGGGCTTATACATACATTTGCTAATTGTATGCTACTTTCTTTTCCTTGTTGGACAACAGTAAAATATTTTATATAACCTGTAAACTTATGTGAAGGGTCATCTTATAGGACGAACAATGCCATTTAATTTTGCCTTAATAAAGGAGACTATGAGCCGGAAGTATGATATGATGTGAAGCTGGTGAAATAGAACTGATGTTGTCTTCAGGTCTGTTTATATCTCTATGCACAGAACCAGGGAGAAAACATCATTGAACACATTAAAACACTAGGCATGAAGCTGGGTGCGGTGGCTTACGCCTGTAATCCCAGCACTTTGGGAGGCCAAGGCAGGTGGATCACCTGAGGTCAGGAGTTCAAGACCAGCCTGCCCAACATGATGAAACCCTGTCAACTAAAAATAAAAAAAAATTAGCTGGGTGTCGTGGTGAGTGCCTGTAATCCCAGCTACTTGGGAGGCTGAGGCAGGAGAATTGCTTGAACCTGGGAGGTGGAGGTTGTAGTGAGCCGAGATCGTGTCACTGCACTCCAGCCTGGGTGATAGAGCAAGAGTCCAGCTCAAAAAACAAACAAACAACAAACAAAAA
>NW_012103254.1:5212906-5247409 GCF_000951045.1 Mandrillus leucophaeus | reverse complement strand
AAAAAAAAAAAAAAAAATTAAAATAAAACCCGACAACAATAGCAATGCCTTAAAGTATATTTAATTACCTTAACAAAGAGAAAATTCATTCTCCCTTTATATGAACTAATTCCTGACTTAAGGTAGATTCTTTCATTCAGGAGAGAGACAATATTTTCTCTTACTTGTCTGTGAGACCATGCCATTTAATACTAGTAAAATAAATTTGAAAAAAATATATATAACCTGAAGATAATTAAGAAATAGTCTTATCTTACAGATGACAAATCATATTCTATATTCTATTAGCAATCCATGTAGTTATAAAACATTGTAAATAAATAATGAATTTACTATGGAGTTAGTCCAAAGATTTTGTCCCAACAAAGGATGATTTACTGAAGTGTTACTCTTCCTTTACTGGTTGTTTAACCACAACTTTATATATTAAGCATTAAATTGATCTCACAAGAAACCACATTTACTCCAAATATCATTAACTTTGCTCAGAACTAAACATTCCAAAGCAAATATTGAATCGTCTGCCAGACTTTCTCCATGAAAGCATCAAAACTCAAGATGTCCTGCCTCACCTACCTATTTATTTCATACTTTATCAAAAATTAATACTTTCAGGTCATCTATCTCTCGGCAACTCTCATTCTCGCACCAATGTGTATAGCACCCAATTGGAACCATTTCCCCAAAGCTCTACATCCTAACAAAAGTTTCACTGTGCTGTTTGGAATGATCCCTAAGCCCCTCTGTATTTTCATCTTCTCAGAATGTTTCCTTTACCTACTGCTCCCAGGAGAAAACCGTATGCTATGGAATAGGCCTTCAGTCTTTCCTGCTGAGGTTTATCATCATTTTTCACATTTTATGGCAGAAGATAGACTGCTTGTCTTAAACATTTCTCATTGGCACTTCTAAAGTACTCTTATTCCTTTATTTGAAGCTCAGACCATCTAATTATGCATTGCCACTACTGTTATCTTCTCATGAAGTTTACAATCTAGTGGGTGGAGGAAGATGCTAAACAATGAAAATAAATTAACAGATTTTTAAGAAAATAACTGTTGTAGGGGAAAAAAGTAAATTATGGCAAGGTAAGATGTGTAGTTGGAGATGCATGTTTGAAATTTTAAGTAGTGTAGTTTATGTAGCTCTCAGAGAGAAAGTACCTTTGAGCAGAGACCAAAAATGGCCAGATATTTTGGAAAAAGCGTTTCAAGTGATAGAAATAGAATGAGGAAAGGAGTAGAAGAAGAAATCAGAGAAGTAATCAAAGTAAAGATTATAGCTCATTTTGGAACTCACTGGCAATTTAAAGAAGTTTAGTCACTCCCTCTCCTTTTTAACTCTTTTTAACTAATGTTTGCCCCGTGACTGAGTAATTCTTCCTCCCTACTCTTGCCATCCTTCATAATGATTTTGGACTAATGTGGTTGGCCATTACAATAACACATCAGTGCATGTAATATCTTCACCTTTAATAATTGAGTTTTAACTTTTTCTTACACACCCACTGCAGGGGGTCTCTATATTCACCAATATCTGTGTCTCCTTTAGTGAATCATCATCCTTACTAGCTAATAAAGTGCCTACCTCTACAGCAAACTAATGTACTTCCAATTAAGAAAAAAAAGGAGAGAAGCTTCCATAATCCGTAGGACCTATACCTGTTTCTACTTTTGTATAGGCAAACTCCAGTGGCTTTTATTTAATTTTTTTTTAGATGAATTCTCACTTTGTCACCCAGGCCGGAGTGCAGTAGCACAATCTTGGCTCACTGCAACCTCCATCTCCTGGGTTCAAATGATTGTCCTGCCTCAGCCTCCAGAGTAGCTGGGATTTAGGCACACACCACCATGCCTGGCTAATTTTTATATTTTAAGCAGAGATAGGGTTTCACCACGGTGACCAGGCTGGTCTCAAACTTCTGACCTCAAGTGATCCACCTGCCTCATCCTCCCACAGTACCGTGTCCTTCGTCCAAGTCTCATTTGGTGGTGACCCTTACTTTAGCCAACTGTTATTATCAGATTAACTGAAGGCTGTATCCTCACTCTCTGCTATTCTTTGTGGCATCTGTCCACCAAGAAGAGACAAAGAGGCAAAAGATCAGATTGTAATGCAATAAGATAAGGCCTTTATTGTAATATTTGGAATTGCAACTTGGGAGACAGTGGTTCAACTATAAACCTAATTGTATTCTTAAGAGACAGAGGGGAGAAGAGTCTTTTTAAGAGACAATAAAAAGGAGGGTGAGGGTGATTACACAGTTTTTTTGAAAGAATTATCATTGAGTGAGATGGCCGGCTTAGTTCATGAGTTCATAGTTCATTGATTGCTGCTGTTCACATGTTGCAGCACTGGCAAAATTCCACTGTTTTCAGTGTGTTGGGGTCATTGTGATTTGACCCAGTCAATGGTTCAAGTCTAGTTCCTAGATTTTTTGCAAGTTTGCAGGACATGCAGGAAATCCTTCTTAGAATGGGTTCCCAACTCTGTTTTAGAGCTCTGAACCAGAGTGATGCCATTTTCTGTGTCACACTTCACATATTCAGTCTCATGATTTGATGTGCCATTATGTGATGCATATGTTATCCTTTCCAGGTTAACTTTATAATGCTGTAATCATGTCCTGAAAGATTTAAAATTTTTGTTTGATGGCATTTTTATTATGTTTAGAAGTGAATTTGAGGCCAAATGGACAATTTTCAGTAATTATTTATCCCCAAGGAAACATGTTATGATTTTCTATATTGTCAGGTCTTTTCATTTTTAGTAAGAAATAAAATCACTTAAATCTAATCCTTTCATGTTACTGTTTCTCACACTTGCTACTTTTATTATCATATTGGTTTTGGCCAATTAATTGAACTCATGTAATACTTTCAATAGATTAGCAGTTGTTTTGTGTTTACAAGTTAGGTAATGATGTCTTCAAGTAAACTGTGGTAATTTTTTCCTTTCCATTATTTACATATCCTTTTCTTAATATAGTTTAGTAACTAAAACGGAGTATTCCTGAAGCGTATATATTAATTATGCTTTGGAAATCTCAAAAGTTTGCCAAGTTTTCACTGTATTGTGTTTGGAAATGTAGCATATATTTACTGGTATCATGTCTAATTTTCACAAAAGGATATTTACCCACAATGCTCTTTGAACAATGGGTAAATACAGTTTAGTCCAAGAAAATTAATTTTCATAATTGTAATACCTTACTTCCTATTCACAGAATTTTTAACTTTAACCATTTTAGTGAGTATATGTTTGACTTGCACTGTGACTAACTTGTATTTTCCCAAAGATTAATGTGTTTGATATCTTTTCCATATTTAGTTGTCATCCACGTATATTATCTTTGATGTGTGCTTTCAAATATTTAGAATTGTTTTATTGCTGTCAATGTTTTGCTTGCCTTTTTCTTGTAAGACAGTATTCATTGAAGAGAAGGAGATTCAAAGTTTGATAAAGTAAAATTTATGTTGTTGAGTATTGAAATTTGTTGTATCTTTCAAAAAGTGTTTGATGTTGTTCGAGTATAAAATCACTTGGGATATGCTTAATCTTTTAAATGTGTGGCTTAAAAGATTATGGCTTCCCTCTAAGGTTTGCTAGAGTGAGTCTACTATAATTTTTACTCAAGGATTAATTTAGACCTCTTATAAAAATTTACTATTTTGGATTCATCATCAAAATTTCTGTGTATTATAAGATCTCTCCACTTTCCCTGGTTGAACTTCGACTATTCCCACCATCTATGAACTCCAAAAATTGTGTAGTCAGTGTAAACAAAGGAAAAAAAGAAACATGATAAACCCCGCAATGACTGAATTGACCCAAGCCTTCACCACGGGGACACAAAGAAACCTGAAAAACTTTTTCAGGCCCTGATGGGAAGGAGAGGTCAAACATGCTTTATTTTATTCTCCTCACTATAGAGTTCAGTCACAACTAACCAGCATTAACAAGAAAATACAGATTTTTACAGAACAGACACTTTGTGGCAATAAGATACCAATTCTAACTTGACTCTGGTATAACATCTCATGAGGATAACACATCCTAAAAGAAAATCAAAGTATTTTACCCTAAAATATTTTTCTTTGACATCTTTTTAAATGGCCCTGCAAAATTTTCTCTTGTGGGAAAAATTTGCATTCTGTAGGGAATTTTCATTCCCTACTGGCTTTCTCCACAGAATCTCACACCATTGATAAGAGACATTCACTCTGAAGCTTGCTACCTGGAGGCTTCCTCTACGTGACAAGAACTTTGTCTTCCACAATTCCTTCCCTTTTATCTTAACTTGAGCTGATTTCAGCTCTTTAGGCACAGCTTAATCCTTTCAACCAATTGCCAATCAGGAAATCTTTGAACCCACCTATGAATTGGAAGCTCCTGGCTACCCCACCCCACTTCAAGATGACCCACCTTTCTTGTCTGAACCAATGTATAACTTACATGTATTGATTTATGTATTTGCAGGGAACTTTGGTCTCTCTAAAATGTATAAAATCAAGCTGCAACCTAACCACTTTGGACACATGTTCTCAGGTGCTCCTCAGGCTGTGTCACAGTTCATGATCCTAAACACTGGAAATATAAACTTCTAAATTGATTGAGATCCATCTTAGATACTTTTCAGTTTACATAGACTGCTTACTGGTGAGTCCTACGATATCATCATGGAGTTACTCTCCACATATGTATGGTTGAATCTATAGCCAAAGATTCAAGGAGACCCAATAATTGATTTCTGTAGCTATCTTTGAATCTCTCTCTTCCATGGTATTCTGCTACACAAATTCTTGTCATGTTACCCTCCCCAAATCTGATTTCTGTCTTCTCAGCTCGGTGAGATCATGGGGCACTGTTGCCTTTCTTTCTGCTGTGGTTTGGAAATTGCTTTCAGATAGTAAGTTAGGTTAAGCACAGAGCTTACATATTTCATTTATTTCAGATATCACAGACCTGCTCTGCCTGTTGAGCAAACTATAGGCCCATGAATACAGGATTCTCCATAATTGACCTAAATTTTGGCTATGCAGATAACTTTACAATGTCTTTCTTATGATTATTGTTTTTCTTATAACTTTAAGAAATGCTTCTACTGAATAAACATATTCTAATAGGATGTGTAAATAAATATTAAATTGAAAATAGTAAAAAATTATACATATCAACTATTCTTTGAGAATTTAGATATATTTTTCATTTATAATTTTTAAGAAAATTATTCAAAACTTAGAAGTCAAATTGTATACAATTATGCTTTAAGTATCACAAAGAACACCTCAGTTCGTAGAGCCTCCCCCAAAATATTTAAGCCTTTAAGAACATTTACCAATTTTTTGGCTTTGCTATTTATTATTTAATTATAACCTAAATATTACTTTGTGGATTTCTGTCTAACAAAGACATATCTCCAAAAATATTGATATTGTTACCTGGTTAGATATTAGCCAGTATTGTATTAAGCAAGTTAATTTAAACACTCCTTACAATTACTGAATACATAAATTTCTGTTCCTCTAATATATTTTTTAACTAGTTCACAAATATTACCTGTTCCATAACCATTTAAAGGGTTAAATAAATTTCGACATTGGCTTCTTCTATTTAGTATGAGAGTCATGTTTTTAACTTTTTGAAAATTATACTTGGGCAGTTTTACAGGTCATCTCCCAAGATATCCAAGTGGACTCAGCTGTCAGAACCAATTTTGCCAGAAAAGTAAACCTCGTGGACTTTTCCAGCACAGATTCCCTCAATCTTTCTCTCTCTCTGTCTCTTTCTCTCTCTTTCTGCCTTTCTCTCTCCTTCTCTGTCACTGTTTTATCTCTGTCTATCTGTCTGTCTATCTATCTATCTATCTATCTATCTATCTATCTATCTATCTATCTGTCTATCTATCTATCTATCTATCTATCTATCTATCTATCTATCTATCTATCTATCTAGTGTCTTGATAGTTCAATTTAACTTCATTTGTAGAGATAGCTAATTTGCTTATTTATTTATTTATTGTTTTGTTCCTATAAGTGAATTCCAAGTATTTTCAGTCTTGGGTCAAGATTCATTCTAATGTATGTTTGTACATAACAAATAATTTCATATAGGTGCCAGAATATTTGCGAATTAATATTTTTGGTTTGACCACATGGTGACCTTCTTTCTGGATGATAGTTATCTATTCTCTCTCAGAGGAAAGACAAAATGAAAGTGGTGTGTAAGACTTTTTCTGGTCTGTTAGTCCATTTGTGAGAAGAAAATATTTCAAGCGGCCCTTTAATATCTGGTATATTGAGTTTTTCCTCTCAGTTTATATTAAGCCATAGCTGAGGTTAAAGAAGTATGTAGGAATGGCTGCTATTAAAAGTTTTTTTCTTGTGTGTGTATCAGTTGAGGTTTTTTACTTCTGGATAATATTGTTAAACTGATTATTTAAAAAATCTCTTAAAATAAACTTTGTTGTGACTTTCATAAAGATTAATATACACTTAGATAAATCTAATATTTACAGTATTTCCAGAAAACTAAAGAAATTAAATCTTTTATATTTACATATATTCAACATTAATAAAATTTATCCTCTGAGATAGTGAAAGTTTAGATTGATTTTTAATAAAAACATATGTTTTTAAAATTAAATTGAATCTTTGTACAAATCAGACTTTAAAAATTATTTTGTAAAATTCAATAAATACACACCTGTGTGTCTTTCTCTCATTTAATCATTGTAGGGAATAATTTAAAAACATATTTTTTATCATGTTATAATATTTGAATTGTTTTCTCATAAACACACTAGTTATGCTTAACTTCCAAAATTCTAATACTGGTTAATGAATTAGATAAGCTGAAATTACTATTATGCAATGTTTAACATTATAAAATAGTAATGTTGCACATGATAGATTTCAAATTGCACTAGAATGAGTGATATCAATAGTAGTTAGGTTCCAATGTGAGTCAGCTAAAAGATAATTTTTAAGATTATTAGTTAAATTTAAAACTTTAGAATAGTATTTCCTTTAGTAACACATACTTTTTTAGATATTTGTTTGATTTCTAATTAACATAAGTGCCTGAATGTATTGGTCTGTTCTTGCACTGCTATAAAGAACTACCTGAGACTGGATAATTTAAAAAGGAAAGGGGTTTAATTGAATCACGGTTCCACAGTAGTCTGTAAAAGAGGCATGGCTAGGGAGGTCTCAGGAAACTTATAATCATGACAGAAAGGTGAAGGAGAAGCAAGCACATCTTCATAAGGCAGCAGGAGAGACAGTGAAGTGAGAAGGCTACATACTTTTAAACAACTAGCTCTCATAAATACCTATTTACTATCATGAGAACAGCAAGGGAGAAATGTGTCCCCATGTTCCAATCACTTGCCTCCAGGTCCCACCCCCAACAATGGGAATTAAAATTTGACATGAGATTTGGGTGGGAGCACAGAACCAAATCCTATCATTCTGCCCCTGGCCCCTTCCAAATCTCATGTCCTTCTCACATGTCAAAACACAATCATGCCTTCCCAACAGTCCCCTGAAGTCTTAACTCATTCCAGTGTCACCTCAAAAGTCCCAGTCCAAAGTCTCATCTGAAACAAGGCAAATCTCTTCAACCTTTGAGCCTGAAAAAAAAAAAAATATATATATATATATATGTGTGTGTGTGTGTGTGTGTGTGTGTGTGTGTGTGTATATATATAGTTACTTCCAGGACACAATAGGGATACAGGCATTAGGTAAATTCCCCTAGTTCAAAAGGAGAAATTGGCCAAAACAAAGGGGCTACAGGCATCATGCAAGTCCACGACCCAGCAAGGCAGTCATTAAATCTTGAAGCTCCAAAATAATCTACTTTATATCCATGTCTCACATCCAGGCTACACTGATGCAAGTGGTGGGCTCCCAAGGCCTTGGGCAGCTCTGTTGGTGTGGCTATGCAGGGTACAGACCAAGCAGCAGCTTTCATAGGTTGTTGCTGGGTACCTGCAGCTTTTCCAGGCATACAGTGCAAGTTATCAGTGGATCTACCATTTTGGGGCCTAGAGGATGGTGGCCTTCTTCTCACAGCTCCAACAGGCAGTGCCCTAGTAGGGACTCTGTGGGGGATCCAACCACACATTTCTCCTCCACACTGCCCTAGTAGAGGTTCTCCTTGAAGGCTTCACCCATGCAGCAGGCTTCTGTCTGGACATCTGGGTGTTTCCACGTATTCTCTGAAATCTAAGGAGAGTGTCCCAAACCTCGACTCTTGCCTTCTGTGTACCCATAGGCCCAACACCATGTGGAAGCTGCCAAGGTTTGGGGCTTGTACCATCTGAAGCAATGGCACAAGCTGTACCTTAGCCCCTTTTAGCCAGGGCTGGAGCTGGAGCAGCAGGGACACAGGGGCACCAGGTCCCAAGGGTGCACAGAGCAGCAGGGCCCTAGGCCTGGCCTAGAAAACCATTTTTTCCTCCTAGGCCTCCTGGGTTATGATGGGAGGGGCTGCCACCAAGGTCTCTGAAATGCTCTGGAGGCAATTTTCCCATTGTCTTGGCTATTAACATTAAGCTCTTCATTACTTATGCAAATTCCTACAGTCTTGAATTCATCCCCAGAAAATGGGTTTTTCTTTCTCACTGCATAGCCAGGTTGCAAATTTTCCAAACTTTTATGCTCTGCTTCCCTTTTAAATATAACTTCTAGTTGCAACTCATTTCTTTGTTTATGCAAATGAGCAAAGGCTCCCAGAAGCAGTCAGGCTACATCTTGAATGATCTGCTGCTTAGAAATTTCTTCTGCCAGATGCCCTCAATCATCTCTCTCAAGTTCACAGTTGCACAGATCTCTAGAGCAGGGGACAAGGCCACCAGTCTCTTTGCTAAAGCATAGCAAGAGTGACCTTTGCTCCAGTTCTCAATAGTTCATTATCTCCATCTGGGAGCACCTTAGCCTGTACTTCACTGACCATATCACTATTAGCATTTTGGTCAAAACCATTTGGTCAAAACCAAGTCTCTAGGAAGTTCCAAACATTCCCTCATCTTCCTGCCTTCTTCTGATTCGTACAAACTGTTCTACCTTTGCCCATTACCCAGTTCCAAAGTCATTTCTGCATTTCCAGGTATCTTCATAGCAGTGCCCCACTTCTCTAGTAGCAATTTTCTGTATTAGTCTGTTCTCACATTGCTGTAAAGAACTATCTGACACTGGGTAATTTATGAAGAAAAGAGGTTTAATTGTCTCACAGTACTGCAGGCTGTACAGAAGGCATGGCTGGGGAGGGCTTACGAAACTTACAATCATGGTGGAAGGGCGAGGGAGAAGCAAACACCTCTTCTCATGGCAACAAGAGAAAGATAATGAAGGAGAAAGTACCACACACTTTTACACAACCAGATATCACGAGAACTCACTCACCATAGTGAAAATAGCAAGGGGGAAATCCACCCCATGATCTAATCACTTCTCACCAGGTCCCTTCCCCAATACTGGGAATTATAATTTGACATGAGATTTGGGTGTGGCCACAGAGCCAAACCATATCATTGGATCTTTAATAATCAAACATAGTTTTTTCATTCTTGTGGCTTTGCTTCTTACTTTTATGTCTCCAGAGATCCTATTATTTTTGGTTCTCTTAATGAGTATATTCTATTCTGTTGCTTTAAACAAGTGAAAAAGACTTACATATGGAATTGGATGATCAAATGATTAGTCATAACGGGCTTTGCTAATCTGATATTTACACAGTTATTACACATTATACGTATTCATACAGTTACATACATCCTACTTTTCTCCTGGAAAGAAAAGTAAGTTGCATAGGGCAAATGATAATTGGTGTGGTTGGTTGATAACATACTAGAAGCACTCACAACAGCTGCATGTTCTGTGTATCCAATGTAAAAGGATGTATTTTGCTTTCCAAGAAAAAAAATGCAAGTCTTCTCCTAAAGTTAAATGATATTTTCCACATAATATTAAAAAAAATAGTGAAAACAGTGATAGATTAAAGCTAAGCATCAATGGCCAATTGTAAAATACATGACAAAAGCAAATTTTATTTACCTTCATTTATAATGCCTGATATTAAAAAAGTGGAATGTGTTCAAATATTGATGGGAAAAAAAGTCTTTTGATAGGGATTTTTGTAATTTGTTAAAGTTTGTCGATTTTTCCAGATGCATGTTATGAATAATATATTGTATGCCTTCCTTTTATTTATTAAGAAAATAATGATCCAGTTCATCAGAATTAATTGTTACTATGTTTCTGAAGAGACACTCTTTCCATTTTGACAGTATTGGTTAGTGTAACAAATTAATCATTACTATATAGTTGTATCATCCAGCAGGTGGTTTACTCTTTCCTTGGAGGTTTGCCTGGAGGCTCTGCTATAAGCTCCAGGCAAAATATGTGTCTTCGATAAATAAGGCTGGTCTCTTGACATCAGGGAAGGTACAAAGTATACTGATACTTTAAAGGACCGGCTCCGAGAAGGAAACTCCCAAGCTGAGTTAAGATTCCTAGGACTCATTTAAGTCCAGAAACAGATGAAATGACCTCACATAAAAAGATATCTATACTAAGATAGAGTGAAACAGAATTTATTACATAAGACTGAATCAATTGATGAGGGATATATATATATATATGCTTTTAATAAATAATAAATAATTATAATATATTTATATATTTGTATATTATAATAATAATAAATATTAAATGTTATTTAATAAATAATAAAAAGGGATATATATATGCTTTTTAAAACATAATTGGAATTATTTTTAATGCTCTATTTTCTGATGATATATGCAGTTAGGGGATTTTGTTACTGAGCAAAAAAAAAAAAAAAACAATCACAACCTCCCAGTAAAACAGAATGAGCTTTTTTTGGAATGGTATTTTCATAAGTTTGCATAGAAAGAAGTGTCAGTCATAGCAGCAGACTTTCCAGAGACAGTAGCATGAGGCCATCACTCAAAAAGACCAGAGGCAAAGAAAGTGCTGAAGGAGAGGGGAATTAGAGAGGAGGCTTACCTAGAGAGGTGATAGTGCACAGCGGCAAAATTATAGAGCTCTGAAGGGTAGCAGTAACTTAGAATCTTTTATAGCCTCACGGGTGATCTTACCTATGCCTAGAAGATGTGCTTATTTGATCTATATGCAAAATAGTTAAATGTGTTCAAATTTGAGTTTGGTGCTGGTGAACATTTGACCTAACAGTCTATAATAACTGTGTCACAGGGGTCATTATTGTCCATCTATACAACCTTTGGGTATGTAAGAAAATACTTCATATTTGTTAGCTGTCTCTAAATCTTAGTAGACTTTGAGCTAAAAGAGAGATTGCTAAATACTATCATATTTTTACTGAGTTCTCGGTATTCATAATTCAAAAGAAAAATTATTTTATGAGGTCTCAATACTTGGGAAGTTGAGTATATTTAATAAGAATCTCTTTTCCTATTTAACAGGAAATAGTTGTTCTAATAATTTTGAACCAGGAATCAAGGCTAATCCTGGAAGGTCATAGGGGGAATATAGCTCATTCAATCAGGTATGAGCTTGTGGCAGGCCAGGTCTTGCTAACTCAGGCCTGCGTAACAACTATTTCAGTACTGAGTAGTTAAGTTAAATATTAAAAGCTGAAAGAGCCAGCACCCTTATACAAAGGCTGGAATGTAACGACAGCCCACCAGGAGTTTTACCTCAGCCTTTCCTGGGCCTTAAAGCATGACGAAATAACAAAGGAATTCTTAACAGGACCCCTTTAGGATTAAACAAGTTTTATTGGGCGGGGCGGAAGGGGGAATCTGAATAAACTCCTCAGGCCTCCACAAACAAGTTTATTGGGGGTCTGAAGGAACTCCCCACACCTCCATGATTTAGCAGGAGCCAAGCTAAGGGTAAATCACCCCAGCACCTGGACTCATTTAGATTAAATAAATTTACTGAGGCTCCGGAGAAATGTCTTCAGGACTCACACCTTACTTACACATTAAAAGAAATTAATCACTTATGTCTTTAGATGAATGCACACTTACAAATAGACACAGAGCTTGGAAGTATATAAGCTCTAGAAATCTTTGTAATTTTGAGTTGGTCTGGTGATATTTTCCAGGCCTTCTCCGTGTAACCAGTCACGGAAATCAGAGCTCCCTTCTCTCCCAGTTCGGCTTATCTTGTTATTGGACCTGGATAATAAGCAGCCTGACCCTCCGTTAGGTCCGGGAACAAGCTGAGTTCTGAAGAGCAAGAGTGTGACATTATGTGACTCATGACTTACAAAGCCTTTCCTGAGAAACTCACCTGGTATCCAAATTACGGGGATTCAGCCTCATAATTTGTAAGGAACACTTGCTAGTGGTCCTGGGGCCTTCAAAGTTTTGCGAAACATCAAGAGGAGGAGATGAATTTCCTCAAACGTATTTACATTTCTGTAGGACCTTCTGAACAGAGATTCTTGAATGTGGTTACATAGCCTTGGGACAGAAGAGCCAAATAATAGAGTGATTTTAATATCCAGCCAAGATTCCTTACAAAAATTTCTACTCACAGGTTAACTTTCTCTTCTCAGTTTGTTCAGTAAGTTATTTTTGACAAGTTTCATATGTGCTAATTATCAGTTTTTGCTGCACCTGTGAAAATAATTGTGTACAAAATAAAATGGGACCAGTGTGTCCTCTGTGTGTGTTTGTGTGTTTGTGTGACAGTTAATTGTTATGTGTCAACTTGATTGACTAAAGGGTGCCCAGATAGCTGGTAAAGCATTATTGCTAAGTGTGTCTGTGAAGATTTTTCTGGATTCTATTGGCATTTGAATCAGTTGACTGAGTAAAGAAAATTGTTCTTACCTATGTAGGCAAGCATCATCTACTCCACTGATGGCCTGAATAGAACATAAAGGTGTAGGAATAACAATTTGCCCTGTCTCTCTGTTTGAGCTGGGACATCCATAATCTTTTCTTCTTAGAGATCACACGCTCAGATTTTGGGCTTTTGGAATCAGAACAAAACGTCTACTATTAACACTCCACCATTGATTCTAAGGTCTTCAGCCCCAGATTGCATTGCTATTGGCTTTCATGATTCTCCAGACTGCAGGTGGCTGACTGGGATTTCTCAGTTTCCATAACTATATAAGCCAATTCCCATAATAAATGCATATTTACATACATATATAGGTTTCAAGGTTCAATTACACTCACATACACAAAAACTACCTTTGGAGAGTCCATATGATCACAAAAGAGGGAGAGAGGTTGTTAATAAAAGTTTTCTAAAACTTTGAAATAAGAAAATGAATGTAAAAAAGTTTATTTACTAATAATATAAACAACTTCAACATATCAGCTCTTTTCTGATCAGTTCTTTTTCATACTTTTTTGTCTTATCGTTGCTAAGGAAAAATGTAATATTTGAAACTTTGATATCCAGAGTAAGTAGGTTCCTATATACCTTCCTGGAAACTATTTAATAAGTCTATTCCATATTTGCTTAATTTTCTAAGAGGAGAGTCCTGTGTTTGACTTTGCTATTCACTATTTCATTAAATCCCACTCACTATCAAGTTACATGTAAACTTGTAGATTTTGGTGAGTAGGTATTCACTATTTGATTAAATCCCACTAGCTACCAAGTTACACATAAACTTGTAGATTTCTGTGAGTAGGAAAACAATTCTGAAGTTTATAATTTTATTACCTGGTATTTTTGTTAGAAAATTTAGACCAGCATGTGTTTGACAGACTACGCAAAACTCCATAACTTAGGTTTTCTTAAACAACAGCTTTATTGAGATAAAGTTTTCTTACAAACAATTCACTCATTTTTAAATGTTCGAAAAAAGCCCACAGTCATTGTTATTAACCCCCCCAAATCTACAGATTAGCCTATTCTCAATATTTTATATAAATCAACCCATACAACATGTGGGTTTTTCCCACTGATTTTTCTAACTTAACATAACATTTTCAAGGTTCATCTACCAATATCAGCATGTATTAGTATTTCTTTTTTACTGCAGAATTTAAACCAGATATACTATTTTATTAGTTCCATGATTTATTGCTGAATTGAATAAATGTTTTATGTGTGTTCGTAGTCTTAATTTTATTTTGCATTTGTAGCTAAACACAATATTAAGGAGTGATTTTATGTTTCAAATTTCGGATTTTTGTTTTTATTTTTCTGTTTTATAAAATAGAAATATGTACATAATATCAGAAAAGCTTACATTCAAATGTACTGAAACAAAACAAAAAATCAACAAACATATATCATTTTTTAAAAATATAACTATATAAAATATTCAAGAATCATCAACCCTTACACAGAAAATAGCATTGTAAAAATTCAGTTTTTAAATAGTTGAGATTCAGACATATTTCTGAAATTTTTTTTTCTTTTTTTTTTTTTTGAGATGGAGTCTTGCTCTGTCACCCAAGCTGGAGTGCAGTGGCACAATCTTGCCTCACTGCAGCCTCTGCCTCCCGGGTTCCAGTGATTCTCCTGCCTCAGCCTCCTGGGTAGCTGGGATTACAGGTGCACGCTAACAGGGCCGGCTAATTTTCCTATTTTTAGTAGAGACTGGGTTTCACCATGTTGACCAGGTTGGTCTCAAACTCCTGACCTCGGGTGATCCACCCTCCTCGGCCTCCCAAAGTGCTGGGATTACAGGTGTGAGCCACCACTCCCAGCCTTGCTGTGGTTTTTTATGACCCCGTGAAGCAGAAAAGAAATGTCAAGTTGCACATTTCGATAAATTTTATATTTATTCATTTTGTTCATTAGAAACATGTAAAAGGCATTTGACATTGTTTGTATTTTTGTAGTTGTTTTCAATAATTTTTTTGGAAGTGTGAAATTTGTTGATTTTTCTGTGACCAGCCCACGAAATACATGTCTAACTGCTTGATACACTGGCTTCTTAGCAAAAAAATGCTCTAAATAAAAGATATGCTTTGAAATGCCAAACATCCTTCTTACTACATAAATCTAATCAATTTTTTTTTTTCATGAAAATGAGAGAACTGGAAATAGATCTCTGGATCTTTCAATTCTATGCAAACAAAAAGTGTTATAACATTATTACTTGAATGTGAGTTAAAAATGCAGAAAATCACTGTAGTTTTGTGTTTTGCATTTGTTTTTTACTAGTCCTAGGGTTTGACCACCATTGTACTGGGTTTTTCTAGACTTTTAAGTCTTTTTTCTTTCTATCCCATTCCTTCTTATGTCTATGAAGATCTAATTATAAAACATAAACCCTGTGTCTGATATTAAAGTTACTCCTCTAAACTTGATGTACAATTCAGGGTAAATATATGTGGCTGATTTTTGTCTTCTAATCTGAATTAATTTGTTACTCAGTATATTAATACTTAATTAGCTTAATAATGTTGATTTAGTTATTATATAATCTATCAAAGCGCTCTTATTTGTGTATTTATACAACCTAGCTACAAAAATAGTATTAATCTTACTCAAATTATTTGGTCTAGTATTTGTATATTTTATGTGGAAGGATATCCATAATTATCTCATATTTCCACGTTTATTTTAAGATAGCATGCTTTAAGATAATTAAAATTCTTGCCATGAAACATTCAAACAATACTTTTAATTAAGTTGTATATTAGATTGCTTATACGAGGCAACTGTTTTGAAATTATTGAAGTGTTATTTGTTAGAAATATCTTTTTCTACCATTAAGTTAAATGTGTCAATGAAAAGATGAAGTGAGACAGTGGCATTTGGTTAATTCATCAGAATCAATGATGTTTATAAATTTTATTAGCAAATATATCAGGCTGAATTGTTCAGTTTTGTTACTAAAACTGATGAATTCTCTAGGAATATATTGTTAAGTTTAATTTGAGTTTTCCTCCTTTTTAAGTGTATCTGAAGCTAGATTATCAATTCTGTTATTTCACTAAGTGGTGAGTCTTCTTCTCCTAGGAAATGAAATAGATGTTCAAACTAAAAGACTTTCTCCCAACTCTAAAATTTTTCAACAGCCAGCATAAATATTAATAAGGCTAGTGCTTGTAATAAAACTTGAGGAAAAAAGTACTGCAATTAAAAGTAAAGAAGCATAAAGCAAAGCTTACCCCTTGACTACTAAATAGCTGGAGTCTTGGCAATCTTGGCATAATCTCTTTTTTCCTTAACCTTTTACATCATTCACATTTATTCTAGCAAAGAAAAATTGAACCTATATATATATCTTGCCCTCATTTCTCCAAGCTGTGTTGTGGTATTGCATGTTAATTATTGACTGCCAAATTAGTCATGTGATGCAAATTACATATATATATGTATATATGTGTATATATATGTAAATACAGTAAATACTGTATGTGCATGTTTGTATGTAGTTAATCCCATATTATTTGCAGATTCTGTATTTCCAAATTTGCTTACTCCCCAAAGTTTATTTGTAGCCACAAAATCAATGCTGGGGGTACTTTTCAGGTCATTCATTTTTAGAAATTTGCAAGCAGTAAAAAAAAATTGAGTAGCCCCATGCACATGAGATCCCAACAGAGGTTGAGTGAGAAATTTGTCATCCGATGAACATGTGCATTCCCAGCTGAGGTTGAACAAGGCAATTCTCTGTCCTTTTGTTTCAGATATAGTACAAACAATTGTCTTTTCTGTGATCTAGTTAGTGCCTGGTTTTTGCTTTCTTTGGTTGATGTTGTTGTTAGTTACCATTTTACTGATATTCAAAAGCCATTGAATTTCCAACACTGATTTGTCTTAAAAAGAATATCTGTAGAACAAATTAGAGGGTTAAGAACTGAAATGTTTGTAATAACATATATTGCTACTAAATGAAGACAGCATTTGATAATACTAAATGTTATCATTTCTATTTTTTCACTGTTTTAATTGTATAACTAAAACTTAGACACAATACCTAAAAAGATCCAGTTGTGGTTACAGTAGTCCTGAACGCTATTCTTTAACTTTTCCTATTTTATATTTCTGACTTTTTTCATGCAAATTCAGTTTATATACTGAAAATGAAGACATTTAGACTGTGAAATAGGTAGCCAAAATATATTAAGAACTACATTTATTAATCAATACTTACTTTAAAAAGTGATAAAAAAAAACTTTGGAAAAAGCAATTGAAACAAGTTTATTCATCAGCTAAAGTATTTTAAGGCATTTTAGTTTGAAGCATTTATGTATGTTGATCTACTTCGTCCCTTGAGACTACAATGAGAGCCATGGAATTTCTTTAACTTATGTTAAATAACAATTATTTCTGAATCAAGTTTTTCCTGCTGAAGTAATTATCTCTGTCAAAGCAGTTTAACTAAAAAGAAACCATTCACTTTTCCTGGAAATAGTTCCTTTTGAATTTAATCATATTGAAATTCTATTAATTGGAAAAGTGTACTGTTGAAAGAAAAGCTTGCATAGACTTCAGAAATAGAAATTTTAAAATAGAACTTGATTCACAGGAACACATGGATAGTTTAGATTTCTAAGAATACACCAAAAATACAAGCGAAAAAGGAACTAGAAAAATATGTTAAATATGTTTTTCATCTCTTGTTGTAGCGTTACAAGTGTCGTCTTTTCAGAGAGGTCTTTCTTTACATACTATGTTAAGATGATCCTCACTACCTGTTATGTTTTCACCACACAGTTGGTTTATTGCTTTAGAATTTCTTTTTACAAATTTATCAGAAAACTGTAGTTGTAATGATAATATTTAATTATTTGCTTATTTATGTATCGTTATTAGGCTAAATATCAGATATTTATGAATAATACAATTGAACGAAGTTTAGAGTATGTATAACTATTTATCCATAAGTTTTCATCTATTACATGTTATCTGTTTTATATATTTATCTATCTATCTATATATAAATATCAATCAACCAGAAGGACATTTCATGCCACCAGTACCAAAGAGTGAGCTTTTTACAAGTTCTTGGTTCAAAATAAAACTTTGACCCAACATTACTACTGAGGAGGATGAACTTGAAATACTTAACTGACCATGAGAAGCATTAGTAATGTCAGAACCTCCAGAGAATACGATGATTGTCAACCTGAGTGGGCTAAAGGATGCAAAGATAGATGATGAAACAGTATTTTGGGGTGTTTCTCTGAAGGTGTTTTCAAAAGAGATATACTTTAGTGTTAGTAGGCTCAGTAAAGAAAATCACCCTCTCCAGTGTGATGGCATCATCTAGCTTGTTGAGGTCCTGAATAAAACAAACAACTCAAAAGAAGGACCAATTCACTTATCTGCTTGAGAAGCTAAGACATCCATCTTCTGATCTCAGACAGAAGCACTTCTGATTCTTGGGCCTCCAGACTCAAAACAGAACTTACACCTTTCCCCCAAGCCCCAACACCCTGTGCTTGAGCCTTCAGACCTGTACTACTATCTATGACACCTTTGTCTCCCCTTGTTCTTAGGCCTGAAGGTTTAGACTGGAACTATACCACCAGCTTTCCTGGGATTCTTAGTTGCAAATAGCAGATTGTGAGACTTTCATAACCAGGTGAGGCTATATGTCACAATGAATATTTTTTCTGTACTTCTGTATCAATATCTAACTGGTTCTGTTTCTCTGGAGAACCCTTATACAGAGTCAGAATGAAATCTGCAGTTGTGTTATATGTAATGATATGCACAGGGAGTTCTGTGAATTATTTTCTGCAAACTCTAAGGTGGAGACGATGTGATATACACAAATCACCTGTGCTCTTCTAAAATGTTACATGTTGCCATTGCTCTGAGAATGGTGCTATGCAAGCAGATCAAAATAGCCTGGATAATTTTGATCAATATTTTGCTTTATTTTGTTTTTTAAAGCTCAGAGATCAGTCAGAAGATTTGAATTCTTAACAATATATTTCAATTATAATTTAAGACATGCTTAGAACAAATATGAGATAGATATTGGTAGATATAATAAAGTTTGTCAGATAGGTTTATTATAGCCATCACCACAAAGGGAGCATCTTAAACTAGCCAGCAGAAGAGTGTTTTTTTGTTGTTGTTGTTTATTTGTTCGTTTGTTTGTTTTTTTTCCTCTCATAATGAGCTCAGAGAAAGCCTGTGGGATTTATTCAATAAATTAAGTGGGAATTGATGGCCGCCAGAGTAGAGACACTCAACTCTTTAGAACAATTTATTGGGCATTCTGCATTACCTTCCTCACTTCAATATCAGATATTTCAGGAGCTCTTAAAAGCGCCTCTGCAGTTAAGTTTCATCTTCTATTACCACTAGATTTTCTTTTCTCTGCTATTGCCAAATTCCATTGATCCAGATTCTAAGATTAGGCTGAGGCCCTCCCAATGTGTAAACATGTAGAACAAATCAGGATTTAGGAAGCAAGGTTTTGCAAAATATTTCTGGGTAGATGGCCCATCACAAAATGAAATACAGAAATCTGCTGATGATGACATACTCGGTCTGGTTCAAATTGAGTAGTTGGTTGTGTTACAGGTATTCCAAATTTGAGTGTTGAAGTTAATGTCTCCAAACCTTAAAATATACACAGGGTGGATAAGAGACTCCTGCTTTCACATAAATGTTTAACCTAAACTATATATTATTTTAAGGCCAAAAGAAGTCGTCAAAACTTGGGTCAACATGCAAGAGATTATGATTTTCCAGCTAAGTGTATGCATGGCTTTATTCACAATGTCAGGTAAGAAGTGAAAATCATTCAATTTAACAGTGCAGCTCTTCATGTGTATCTTCCTCTTATATCCCTCACAAGAACAAGCAAGATAAAATATTAAGAAAAAAAAATACTTGTGGCTTACAAAAAATCACCAGAATGATTACATTTCTTTTATTTACTTGAGTTGTTAGTACCATATATCTGTTCATATATATCTATTCATATATCTATTCACATAGCTACCTTGGTGTCATAATATTAACTCTATTCTTGGAAAGGAGATAGCTCAATAACTTCAACTCCAGGTGGTCAAATACACAGTTCTGTATTGCAGAAGCAGTCGCAGTCAAAAACTGCTAAAACTAGAGACTTATGAAATATCAGCTAATAGCAGTAGTGTTAGGATACAAGCTAAGCAAACCAAAAAATTAGTCAAAAAGATCTACAAATTTTTCCACAGACAAAATAGCATCAAAACATCAAACATAATGCCTTTAGAATATTGACTTTATTTAATACTTTCTCAGAGACATACAAAATCATGCAAAATTCAATGTTGTGATTCTTCAAAGCCCCTTAAGCTTATCATTATTATGGAAGTTTGAAAGGAGGGACTACAAAGAAAATGAAATAGATCAATACAGAAAGATATACTATGATGTTGTTTGTTTTAAGATAATATGTGGACCCTTTTGATTGGTGGTGGAATAACTTATATGCCCTGCAGTAATGATTCTTTATGTATTAGAAACTGATTAATAAAAATAATACTGCCTGTCACAGCAAAGACTTTGGACAAAGACTTTGGACCTTGTTGTATATAAAGAAGCTCCTTAGCATTCCCATTTGAGAAAACTCCATGGATGATATAATTGTAAGGAAACTACAACCAAGGAGTGGTAAGCAGAAGTAATGTAGGCAAAATTAGAGGCAGATGTTTAAGGGAAAGACAGCAATCTAGGTTTGTCCAGGGAGTGGAAGACGAGGTCATGGGGCGTCAAATGTGGAATGTAAACCACAGATCTGTATGAAAGCACTTTTCTGACAGTGTCCAAGTCAGAGTGATCCAGCTTGCAGAACTTGAGTTATGTGACTTGTGGGGGCCACTTGAAGAACATCAATATAACAAGCAAATATGAAATTAACTAATACAATTTTTAACACTTTTTCTACAGTGAGAATTCTAATTAAACGATGTAATTGAAGTTGAAAAGTGCCACAAACAAAAACGCAAAAAAAAAAAAAAAAAAAAACGGATTCTAAAATTATTATTTAAATCCCTGAGACATCTCTGTAATCCCTTAAATGTTTCTCTAAATTTTTGGCTGCCTACTCTTTGATCATCTGTCCAACTGACAAAAGTAAAAACAGAAAAAGACAGGTTACTATTATTAAATTGATGCTTTGTATTTCCCAAAAAAATCTGGCTTCCTTATTGTGTTATTCACTGCTCAATTTACCATATGGTTATACAAATTTTTAATAAATCTTAGTAGCATATATGTGGCAAAGCAAGTAAACAGAAAGAAGCTCGTATATGATAATAATCCAGATTTAAAGAGAAAAAATCATTAAAGTTGTGTCCAATGTCTATTTGGATATCATTTAAGTATTAAGCATATAAAAGTCATTACGGAGGCACCTTTGGTATATAGAACTATTTAATTACATATTATTTCATATTATTTTATATGAAATAATGTTAGGAGTGTAATATATCACTAAGAAAGGTTTTTTAAAAATAATGGCAATATTTAAAAATATTTAAAAATCGCAAAATTTCACAAAACACACATCAGATTCCTTTGACAGACTTTAATAGTTGTCCACCAATATATTTATAAATTTTCTATTTTTATGGACAAATTACACAAACTGCAAGCCAGAAATAGGAAATAGGTGGGCATAAGACTGTAAATTTTAGAAAAAAAGTTGAATTATGATAATTTGAATAGGGAACACTGCAATTTTGAATTATAAACTTTTATTCAATATTCTAATACAACTGTTTTGTAACAAGACATGTTCAGTGTCAAGAATGGTAGAAATCTGTATTTTGTTTTATCAAACTAAACATTTTTACTTTCTTAATTACTACATGGACGTGGTTCAGATAATTCTTGAACCAGAAACAACTCTACTTTAAAAAGATATCTTTTAAATTATTTGTTAGGCTACATTAATCTTTTTTAACCTAGGTGTGGTTTTCCTATTCTCCAACTTGGAAGATTTGTGGATATTTTATACTTTTGTAAAGTGTCTACACTACCAGTGAGAGAGATGAAAACAATCTTAGCAAGCAATGATGAATGGATTCAGTAAAGTTGATTCATGCCACCTGTTTTTATACTCCAAGAGCAACATTCCACTCTCCATTCAATTGATACTATCAGCACAGATTTATATTTTTTCCTGACTTGCCACAGTAAGCAAAATAAATGCTGCCTAGGAATTTATTGGGCAGTGAATAACTTGATTTGAGACGTCATCTATGCTGACTGATGTTTTTAAAAATATTTGATTTAATGGTCTACCTCCACGTACATCATCCAGTTAGATTATTTCTTTATTTATTTTTATTTATTTTTAAGTTTTTTGAGACAGAATCTCACTCTGTCTCCAGGCTGAAGTGCAGTGGTGCAATCTTGGCTCACTGCAACCTCTGACATCCTGATTCAAGTTCTTCTCCTGCCTCAGCCTCCCAAGTAGCTGGGATTACAGGCGTGTGCCACCACACCCAGCTAATTTTTGTATTTTTAGTAGAGACAGGGTTTCATCATATTGGCCAGGATGGCCAGGATGGTCCCGATCTCGTGACCTAGTGATCTGCCCTCCTGGGCCTCCCAAAGTGCTGGGATTACAGGCGTGAGCCACGAGGCCAGGCCAATAATACTTTTTTTATACATGCTATGTAAGCTTCTCAAAATCAAATGCTTGGGCCTGCGTAAGTGTGCGTGTATGTTTATATGTGTGCAAATACATAAATAGACACTATAGTTACCACGTAGATATTTTAGTAAATACCATCTGAGTAGGCACTTATTATCATGCAATGTAAAGGTAATGAAATTTTTTTTTGTATATGTCATCCATGCAATGTTACTAAGTACTTTATTATCCAAAGCAAATCACCAGGGCACACTGGTGGAATAATTTATATGTTCGATTTGTGTGAGAACAGGGATTGAGATCTCTAATCTCTGAGCCTCATCAGATCTTGATTAGGAAGTGTTACTATGAACCACTTTTCTATTATCAAAACACAGGGTCAAAAAATAAAGAAGAGGCCAGGTGCAGTGGCTGATCATGAGAACAGCATGTGGGTAATGACCCCATGATTCAATTACCCTCTCACAAGGTCCCTCCCATAACACTTGGGGATAATGGGAATGACATTTCAAGATGAGATTTGGGTAGGGACGTAACCAAACTATATCAAGCAACAAGCAACTTTTGTGGTTTCTTTACCTGTTGATCAAAACTGGCCTGACATATTTGTAATTCAGGAATACAAATCAGATAGGTAAATGATAGTTGATAGATAGGTAGTTAAATAGATAGAACATATTAACTTCCTAGGGCTGACAAGAAAGAACCACAAACTGGATGGCTTAAAAGAACAGAAAATGATTTTCTCACAGCTCTAGAGGTTGGAGGTCTGAAATCAGAAGGTTGGCAGGGTCAGTTCCTGAGGGCTGTGAGGGAGAGTCTGTACCATGTTGCTCTCCTAGCTTCCAGTGGCTTGCCAGCAATCTTTGACATTTCTTGACTGGCAGATGCATTGATTAAATCTTCCGCCTTTCCCTAATGTTCTCTCTGTGTGTCTGTCATGTAGTCATCCCTTTGTGTTTGTCTGACTCTGTCTTCGTATTTCTCCTTATTTATAATGATACCAGTCAGTTGGGTTAGGGTGCACTCTAATGACTTCATTTTAATTTGATTATCACTGTAAAGATTTTCATTCCAAACTAAATCATATTCTGAGCTACCTGTGGTTAGGACTTCAACATATATTTATTAGGAGACAAAATTGAACTCATAACTGATAGGTATATGTACAGATAGATTGCTAGATTATATTAAAAGGGACATGGAAACTCAGATTGTTTTTGTATTCTTTACGCATGGAGGTGGTATCAACCTTATCAATTATGTATTTATTCAGATTGTTAGGTCTCAGAATAAAAGATAAAACTTTAAAGTTGCTTTTTAATATAGGCTATCTTGTTTTTAACAGTTGATGAATTAACATGAAAGTATTATGTCCATCATTTGAAATGTAGAGGAAGAATTTATAGATCAAAATTTCTGCAATTATTTCAACATGTGAAACCTCATGATAAAACTTAATAATAACTTACGTTTTTGGTAACTTAAATCAATTGAGTTATTAAAACCTGTTAGAATATGTCACATTCTGGTCATGTAAAGAAATGCTATAAATATGAAGAATAAAGTATAGTTAATAACCTCAAGAAAAAAAAAGACAGTCAATAAAAACAGAATGGAGTGCTAAAAAGTTTGCAATTCATAGAATAAACTATCAAAAGTTATAGGAGGTTTTAAATGGGAAACAGAATTTTAATAAGAGAATTATCTATGTAAGATAGGTGAACACTGGTAGAATATAGAGCTTCTCTCTTTTTTGTGTGTTTTTGTTTTTATAAATAACCTAGAGAAAAGAAAAACTAAATGTGTTTTTAGATGACCTTTCCCTGGCCAATAAATAGTTACAGTGGAGTTGATATTCACAGGCTATGGTGACTAATTACATGTGAGAAATGTGGAAGGTACACGAATCTGCCATGCATAAACCCAAGTTACTCAAAACTTCATTCTGAGTGTAGTTACCAGGTGACGGTACACTGTTACATGATGAAAGAAAAGTTAAAATCTAAAACGCTGGAACACAAAAATATTTTCTTTCTAACATTTTGTTGAAATTTTTGCCTGTTTTTATTTTTTCTTTTTTTTTTTTTAACTCTGAAAGAAAAGATAACAAAATTTTAAGATAAGATAAAATGGGAAACTTGAAGATGGGTTAAATGAAAAAAGACACTGGTATGTTTAATATATCCTACAAGAAGTAAGAAAATGTTTTCATGTGGTTCAGAGTGATTGGGAGAGAGGATAAATGAAACTCTAAAAACCAGCATAAAAAAGCTAAAGAAGAAGATCGGCTACCTACAAAAGCATTATTTTTTATAAAAACCCCAAAATGAAAGGTATGAAGCAGATAAGGAAAAAGGCTTGTGACCAGCTACCGGATAGGTATGATTTTTTTTTTTTTTTTTTTTTTTTTAGACATGAGTCTTAGTCTGTCGCCCAGGATGGAGTGGAGTGGCACGATCTCTGCTCACTGCAAGCTCTGCCTCCGGGTTCACACCATTCTTCTGCCTCAGCCTCCCGAGTGACTGGGACTACAGACGCCTGCTACCACGTCCAGCTAATTTTTTGTATTTTTAGCAGAGACGGGGTTCACCGTGTTAGCCAGGATGCTCTTGATCTGCTGACCTTGTGATCCACCCACCTTGGCCTCCCAAAGTGCTGGGATTACAGGTGTGAGCCACTGCATCCGGCCGGGATAGGTATGATTTTAAAAAGCAAGTTGAATAGAAAAGCAAGAGAATTTAGTTCAGCTATGCAGGATAGTTTGGACTTTGACATACATTGCATTTTGCTTTCTTTCTGAAAGTTTCTGCTTACCGAAAATATAGGAAGTGTTATTTCACAAAATTAGAAATCTGTGTGTCAGAATTATTTACATGACTTTGATTATGTTTTAAAATTTATATCTTCCTTTTGACTATCCCTTTCTGTTCTGTCATGGGAATTAGTGGGAGTTGGGGAAGGAACATGTTTGGTAAAGTCTGTCTCTTATACTGGAAGTAAGTTTCTTATATTTTTGATATACTAACAAATAAATTAAAAAAAAAAATGGAAACTTAGTGGATTCTTAGCTGCAAAATCTAAGTGAAAGGCAGCCAGTCTAGGGTACTCGGGGATTTGCTGGTGAGAGGTGACAACGTGCTAGCAGCCCTCTCTCATTCTCGGTGCCTCCTAGGCTTCCGGGTCTGCTCTGGCTGCACTGGAGGAGCCCTTCAGCCCACCGCTGAAATGTGGGAGCCCCTCTCTGGGCTGGCCGAGGCCAGAGCCAGCTCCCTCTGTTTGTGGGGAGGGGTGGAGGGAGAGACACAGGCAGGAACCTGGACTGCGCACAGCGTTTGCCAGCCAGTATGAGTTCTGGGTGGGAGCGGACTTGACAGGCCTGGCACTCGGAATAGTCAGCCGGTGACACCAGCCCCGAGCAGTGAGGGGCTTAGCACCTGGGCCAGCAGCTGTGGAGGGTGCGCTGGGTCCCCCAGCACTGCTGGCCCGCCCACACCATGCTTGAATTCTACTGGGCCTCAGCCGCCTCCCCACAGGACAGGGCTCAGGACCTGCAGCCTGCCATGCCTGAGCCCCACCCTGCCAACATGGGCTTCCCTGCAGAGGAAGCCTCCCCATGGGCCCGCCCCCTGCTCCACGGCGCCTGGTCCCATTGACCATCTAAGGGCTGAGGAGTGCGGGCGCACGATGCTGAGACTGGCGCACAGCTCTGCCTGCCGCTCCAGTGCAGTATCCACTAGGCAAAGCCAGCTGGGCTCTTGAGTCAGGTTGGGACTTGAAGAACTTTTATGTCTAGCTAAAGGTTTGTAAACACACCAATCAGCACCCTGTGTCTAGCTCAAGGTTTGTAAACCGCCAATTAGTGCTCTGTGTCTGACTAATCCAGTGGGGACTTGGAGAGCTTTTCTGTCTAGCTAAAGGATTGTAAATGTACCAGTCAGCACTCCATGTCTAGCTAAAGGTTTGTAAACATACCAATCAGCAACCTGTCAAAATGGACCAATCATCTCTCTGTAAAATGGACCAATCAGCAGGATGTGGGTGGGGTCAGATAAGGGAATTAAAGCAGACCGCCTGAACCAGTAGTGGCAAAGGCGGTTGGGTCCTCTTCCATGCTGTAGAAGCTTTGTTCTTTTGCTCTTTGCAATAAATTTTGTTGCTGCTCACTTGTTGGGTCTGCACTGCCTTTATGAGCTGTAACTCTCACTGCGAAGGTCTGCAGCTTCACTCCTGAAGCCAGCCAGACCACAAACCCACCGGGAGGGAGGAACAAGTCCGGCTTCACTCCTAAAGCCAGCGAGACCACAAACCCACTGGGAGGGATGAACAACTCCGGATGGGAGGAATAAACTACTCCAGAATGCGAAAGTCTGCAGCTTTACTCCTGAAGTCAGTGAGACCACAAACACACCAGAAGGAAGAAACTCCGGACACATCTGAACGTCTGAAGGAAAAAACTCTGGACTAACGTCTTTAAGAACTGTAACACTCACCAGGAGGGTCTGTGGCTTCATTCTTGAAGTCATCAAAAACAAGAACCCACCAATTCCGGACACAGTGGTATATAGGTTTATATGAAGGAGAAGGGCTCCTGTGACTAGTGAAAAGTAGAGCTTGTAGAGGCAATACCTCAAATTTTTACCAGGAAAGGTAACCCCTTTCAATCAAACCCTTGGTTTATCACTTCAGAACTGATTGGTTACAGTGGGGTATGGCCTGGTGGAGTGCTAAAATTCAGTTTGTTGAGTCTAGCAAAAACACTTCAAAATTTATTATTTAGTTTTCTGCTGTCTGACCAGTTTCCCTAGAAACAATTTTTTGTTTTTTTTTTTTTTTTTTTTTTTTTTGGGAGACAGAGTCTCGCTCTGTCACTCAGGTTGGAGTGCAGTGGCGGGATCTCGGCTCACGGCAAGCTCCACCTCCCGGGTTCATGCCATTCTCCTGCCTCAGTTTTGATTCTTTTGTCTGTGGTCCTGACTGTTAGCTACTTTATACCCTTAGGCTCAAGCTTATGCAGTGGGTAAAACTTAATATAATTTTTTTGTATCACTGTTTTATTGATAGTTAATGTTCAGTGCCCAGAACAATGCATACCATATTGTACATGTAGGGTAGTTATTTATTAAATGCATGGATGAATATCAAAAGTTTGTTATCATCTTGCATAAACTTGAGCTAATCTGAGGACTTTTAGTTATCACTGGCTTGGCAATGAAGCAAAGCAGTAGGTTAGAGAATTTACCCCAGAGTTCAGTTGCATGGTTCTCTTTTCCATATCCACTATTTATTAGCTATGCAAATTTGGGAGCTACTTTTAAATTTGTGTGCCTTAGTTTTATCTTCTATAACATAGAAATATTTGGTTTTTGTGTTTATTGTGAATATTAAATTGTGATCTGTCTAATATATGCCGTGCAATCAAAGTTAGCTATTGAAAAAATTAAGGTGTGTAATGGATATGCTACAATAATAAAACAGCTAGCACAGCTGCAACAGCATAAAACTTTTCACAGAAGCAAGAACATTAATTCAGTGAACATATACATATGAGAAGGCAAGTCCCAGAGTAATGAAGGACTGACTTTTATCTGGATTCTGACTCTTCTGTTTTGGCTCTAGCACTGCCCTTTACTACCACAGAGGTATGGGATGTATAATACAACCTTTTTGAGTTTCAGTTTTCTCTTCTATATGTAGCAGATAATAATGCATGTTCGGTTTTAGATATTGTGTAGATAATTGTCTCTCATATTTCTTAAATCTGCGTATATCATTCCACTCTCTTGCCATAGGCACAATAGGATTAATTAAATGACTTCTCAACTGGTGAGGTCACCTACAAGTAGGTCCCTCTTACTCTCTCTGAAGCTAAATAAATAGTTTTTATAATTTTTATCAAAACATAGACAGTTTATGTTCTTTGAAAAGAGAAAAAGAGAAAGGTGAAATGCTGAGGAAAAAGGAATGGAGGAAGGAAGGAAAGAAAGAAATGCCTGTGATCCCACTATACATGTATAACAATAATGTCTTATATGATGTTAATGGAATTTTATCATGCATGCAGTCTTTCCAGGGTCATTTTTTTAATTGGTGGAATTATCTTACGCCCACAATCCTCAAGCATACATAACTGATTTTTTTTACGTCTTGTTTTGCATTTTTATATTCACTTATTCATGCTTCTATATTTATAGTGAATTAGATGTTGGCACATTTCTAGAATTATTGGCTTATATTTAGTTTTATGTTTTTAAAATCTTTATGATTAAGTGTGAGTTATTTGATAGTTTTAATTTTATACATGATATTTTTACATTGGAAGTGCTGGATTAAAACAAGATGAATTAGGAAAGTCTATACTTTATGGGGGAAGAGCTCCAAAATAACTTCAGTAATTATAAAATTGTAGCTTCCTGAAAATTTAGTGAGTTGTTGGCTATGGAGCTGCCTGGACTGGTACATTTAAATGTACATTTTTAATTACTTTTTCTTTGGTCAATTCTATACTTATAGATCTATTAAACTTGTATGGTTTTCTTGAGTCAATTTAAATTTTGACAGAGATTCAGCTATTTCCTCTGGATTTTAAAAATTATTGTAGAGAATTTTTAATATTTTCCATATCTATGATTATATCTCTTTTCTTCAAAATATTTTTGGAAGGGTCATATTTTATCTCTGTATTTTATTTTCAATTTTACTAATTTCATATTTTATCTGTATTATGCTTTTCTTACTCCATTTTTATATTGCTTTATTTTTCTAGTTTAAGGTGGTAACAAATCCAGTTTTTTGTTTGATTAGCAAAAAATATTCTTTCTACTCTATCTTTTTGCCTTTGAGTAGAGCTTTAATTTTGTCTATTTGGATAAAGGTGCTTGTTTTTACTGAGGAAGAAACACAATAATTGTAGATGATCTTAATTTGAATAGATAACCAAAACTGACAACATTTTTTTCCCCTTTTATCTGATTTAACTAGTTTGCAAACTTTCTTCTCAATACAGATCCAGAACAATGAAATTGTCTTCCTCCTTTTCAAATGTTGCTTCACTATTTGTCAGAGAAAATGAATAAAGAGAATCAAGATAACACCCTTAGCTCTCACCACCAAATCTTTTCCCAAAACTGCACTTGAGCTCATATACTTTGTTTAAATGTTAAAATGTATGAATAGTGTGTGCTCCTTACTTTACTGGACTATAGGTCTTCATTCTGTTCCTGTACCATCATTCATGCACCACCATTTATCCACTCCCTGAGAGATCATTTACATCAACATGCAATCATGATGAATTAACTGCAATTAGAATAATGCTTGCCCTTAACCCCGCAATTCCTTCACACACTTCTTGAGTCTTCTTTATAGCAAAATCCCTAAGTAGCCCTCTATACTGGCTGTTTCTACTTTCCCACATTCCATTTTCTAATTAAAGTGCGCTAGGATTTTATCCCAGCACACTATTAATCCACCCTTGTTAAAATGACAACATTCATTCTGCCAAATCCAGTAGTCAATTCCCAAACTTTTTCTAAATTTTAATTTTCAATCCAATCTCCTTCTTTTCTCTTGTCTTAATTAGTGTTGCTTCCCCTTGTTCTTGGTTCCTGTTTCTAAAATATTCTATGGTTCAACTTTGGCTCTTTTTTTTTTAACTATCTTACTTTAGAAATGATTCCTATTCTTCACTGTATATTAGAAAAACCTGAATAGGGCCCAGAAATGGGGATTTTTCAAAAGGTTTACTTTTGTAGGCAGGATTAAGATTCACTATCTTCCAAGAATTCTCTAAGTGATTTTGTCCAAACTTTGGTGTATTGTATTTTGAATAGATAAAAAATGGAAGAAAGTGGGATTAAAGGTAAATGTTCATGTGATTACATATTTAAATAAACCAAGAATGTGTTTTATAGAAATGTGCAAAATAGGGTTATAATATGACATATTTAAATTAAAAAAAAAAAATCTCCTGCAGTGCCAACGTCCTTGTAGTTACTTGTGTGAAATCTATCTGTGTGAAGCATCTAAGAACTAAGAAGATATAAATTTAAATAAACGTGTGCTTTGAATGTATATTTGACTTTTAAATTTTAAAATTTAAAGTTTTCATTTGTTAATATTTAACCTAAACTGTTTTATATATTACTTGTAAGAATACCATATGTAGTTTTGCTTAAATACCCTTTACTAGTGTTACTATATCAACAACCATCACAAATGCATGTGTCTTCCAATAATGCATACATGTTGTTAGAATGCACACTTTCACTCATGGAAGTGCTATTTGTAATAGCTTCAACTAGACACTGTTGAACTGTCCATCAAAACAGAATAGAACCAGCAAAACAAAATCCAAAAATAGACAAATGAGACTACATTAAACTAAAAAGTTGCAGAGCAAAGGAAACAGTAAATGGACTGAAGAGACAACCTATGGAATGAGGGAAAATATTTGTAAACTATTTGTGCAACAAGGAACGAGTATCCAGAATATGTAAAGAACTAAAGAAAAAAAAAAAATTCCTCAATAACAAGAAACCAAATAATCCAAGTCAAAGGTAAACAAAGGATCTCAATAAACATTTCTCAAAAGAGGACATACAAATGACCAAAAAAAGGCTCAACATCACTAACCATCAGGGAAATGCAAATCAAAACCATAATCAGATATCATTTCACTCTAGTTAGAATGGCTATCATCAAAAGACAAAAAGTAGCAAATGCTGATGAAAATATGAATCAAAGGAAATTTTTATACACCATTGGTGGTAATATACATTAATGCAGCCATTATTGAGATTCAGAAGGATGGCAAAACACAATCCAAGAAAAATAAAAATTATAATAAAGTGATACAGGAGCTGAAGGGTAAAATAGTTAGCATAAAAAAGAACATAATGGGGTCCAGACACGGTGGCTCAAGCCTGTAATCCCAGTACTTTGGGAGGCTGAGAAAGGAGGATCACGAGGCCAGGAGATTGAGACCATCCTGGCAAACATGGTGAAACTCCGTCTCTACTAAAAATACAAAACAATTAGCTGGAAGTGGTGGTGGGCACCTGTAGTCCCAGCTACTCGGGAGGCTGAGGCAGGAGAATGGCATGAATCTGTAGGGCGCGGAACTTACGGTGAGCGGAGATCATGTCACTGCACTCCAGGCTGGGTGACAAAGCGAGAAGTGAGACTCCAAAAAACAAAACAAAACAAAAGAATCTAATGGGTCTGGGTCTGACAGAGTTAAATAACATAAATAACAATACAAAAATTTCACAATCACAAGTATTGACAGCATAATGTACCAAATTGAGGAAACAATCACAGATCTTGAAGACTGGTAATCTGAAATAAGACAGACGCAAAAATAAAGGAAAAAAATAAAAAGAAATGAACAAAATCTCTGAGGAGCATGGGATTATGTAAAAAGCCAGAATCTACAAATCGCTGGCATCCCTGAAAGGGATGGGGAGAAAGCAAACAACTTGGAAAACTATTTGAGTATATCATCCATGACAACTCCCCCAACCTTGCTAGAGAGACCAACAGTCGAATTTAGGATATACAGATAACTCCTGCAAGATTCTACAGAAGAATATCATCCCCAAGACACACAGTCATCAGATTTTCCAAGGTAGCAAAGGAGAGAAAGAACAAGTCACCTACAAAGGGAACCCTATCAGGCTAACAGTGGACCTCTCAGGTGAAACCCTACAAGCTAGAAGAGATTGGGCTCCTAAAACTCATTGTTTATATTTAGCATTGTTTGTATTTAACATTCTTAAAGAAAAAAACAATCAACCAAGAATTTTATATCCAGCCAAACTATGCTTCCTAAGTAAAGGAGAAATATGATCCATTTCAGATAAGCAAATGTTGAGGAAATTCAACCACTAGATCTGTCGTACAAGAGATCCTGAAAGCATAACTAAATATAGAAAGGAAAGACCACTACTAGCTAATACAAACACACATGTAAGCACACAGACTAGCGTCACTGTAAAGCAACCACAAAAGCGAACATAGTAACCAGCTCACAGCACAATGACAGGATCAAATTCACACACATCAAGACTAACCTTGAATGTAAATGGACTAAATGCCCCACTTGAAAGGCACAGAGTGGCAAGCAATCTCAGAACTTTGGGTGGCCAAGGTGGGCGGATCACAAGGTCAGGAGTTCAAGACCAGCCGGGCCAATATGGTGAAACCCTGTCTCTACTAAAAATACAAAAATTAGTCGGTCATGGTGGCGTATGCCTGTAATCCCAGCTACTCAGGAGGCTGAGGCAGGAGAATTCTTTGAACCTAGTAGGTGGAAGCTGCAATGAGCGGAGATTGCACTGCTGCACTCCAGCCTGAGTGACTGTGCAAGATTTTGTCTTGGGAAAAAAAGAAAAAAAAAGCAAGACCCAATGGTATACCATCTTCAAAAGACCCATTTCACACATAGTGACACTCATAAGCTCAAAATATAGGGATAAAGAAAAAAATGTACAAAGCAAATGGAACATAGGAAAAAGCAGGGATTGCAATCTTAATTTTAGACAAAACAGATACCGACCAAAAAAGATCAAGAAAGACAAAAAATGAATATTACATGATAATAAAGGGTTCAATTCAACAAGAAGACCTAACTATCCTTGTATATATGCAGCCAACACAGGAATACCCGGATTCATAAAGCAAGTTCTTAAAAACCTACAAAGAGACGTAGACAACCTCACAATGACAGTGGGTGACTTCAACACTTCATTGACAGTATTAGACAGATTTTTGAGGCAGAGAATTAACAAAGATATTAAGGACCTAAACCCAATATTGGACTAAATGGGTCAGATAGACCTTGACAGAACTCTACAACAACAACAATGACAAAAAACAGAGTATATATTCTTCTCATTGCTACATGGCACATATTCTAAAATCAACCACATAATTGGACATTAAAACAATCCTCAACAAATGTAAAAGACTACAGCACAATAAAAAAAGAAGTCAAGGCCAGGGGCGGTGGGTCATGCCTGTAATCTCAGCACTTTGGGAGGCCGAGGCGGGCGGATCATGAGGTCAGGAGATCAATACCATCCTGGCTAACACAGTGAAACTCAGTCTCTATTAAAAGTACAAAAAATTAGCCGGGCATGATGGCGGGCACCTGTAGTCCCAGTTACTCGGGAGACTGAGGCAGGAGAATGGCGTGAACCCGGGAGGCGGAGTTTGCAGTGAGCCAAGATCGCGCCACTGCACTCCAGCCTGGGCGACAGAGCAAGACTCCGTCTCAAAAAAACACAACAACAACAACAACAACAACAAAAAGAAGTCAAGACTAAGAAAGTCACTCAAAACTATGTAACCATATGGAAATTAAACTACCTGCTCCTGAATAACTTTTGAGTAAATAATAAAAATAAGGCAGAAATCAATAAGGTCTTTGAAAATAATGAGAACATAGATAAAACAAATCAGAATCTCTGGGGCAGAGCTAAAGCAGGATTAAGAGGATAATTGATAGAATTAAACATCCTCATCAAAAAATTAGAAAGGTCTCAAATTAACAACCTAACATCACAACTGAAAGAATTAGAGAAGCAAAGAGAAATCAACCCAGGCTAGCAGAAGACAAGAAATTACAAATATCACAGTCAAACTAAAGCAAATCAAGACGTGAAAAACCATTAAAAAGATTAACAAATCCAGAAGATGATTTTAAAAAATAATAATAAAATAGGTCACTAGTCAGAATAATAAAAAAGGAAACAGAAAATATCCAAATTAACACAATTAGAAATAATGAAGGGACTATTATTACCAACCCAGCAGAAATGAAAACAACCATTAGAATCTACTATGTACACTTTTATGTACACAAACTAGAAAACTGAGAAAAGATGGATACATTTCTGAACCCGTGTACCCTCCCAATACTGAGTCAGGAAGAAACTGATTCC
>NW_012103254.1:5208765-5211187 GCF_000951045.1 Mandrillus leucophaeus | reverse complement strand
ACCTAGTATTTATTAATATTAGAAATGTAAACAAATTTACAGGAGAAAACAAACAACCCCATTAAAACGTGGGCAAAGGATATGAACAGACATTTCTCAAAAGAAGACATACATGTGGTCAAAAAGCATATGAAAAAAGCTCAACATCACTGATCATTAGAGAAATTGAAATCAAAACCACAATGAGATACCATCTCACATCAGTCAAAATGGTTATTAGAAAGTCAAAAAATAACAGACGCTGGGGAGGTTGCAGAGAAAAAGGAACACTTATACACGGTTGGTGGGAGTATAAATTAGTTCAAACATTATTGAAACCAGTACGGCCATTCCTCAAAGCGCTACAAGAACTACCATTTGACCCAGGAATCCCATTACTGAGTATATACCAAGAGGAATGTAAAACATTCTACTATAAAGACACATTCACACAAATATTTACTGCAGCACTATTCACAATACAAAAACAAAGAATTAGCCTCAATTCTTATCAATGACAGATCAGACAAAGAAAATGTTGTATACACCATGGAATACTATGCAGCTATAAAATGAATGAGATCTTGTCTTTTGCAGGAACATAAATGGAGCTGTAGGCTATTATCCATAACCAACTAATGCAGGAACAGAAAACCAAATGCCACATGTTCTCACTTATAAGTGGGAGCTAAATAATAAGAATACAAAGAAGAAAACAACAGACACTAGGGTGTCCTTGAGGGTGGAGGGTGGGAGGAGGGAGAGGAGCAGAAAAGATAACTCTTTCATACTGTGTTTAATACCTGGGTGATGAAATTATATGTACCATAAAAAAAAAAAAAGACA
The DNA here is from genome assembly GCF_000951045.1 of Mandrillus leucophaeus. Taxonomy (NCBI): domain Eukaryota; kingdom Metazoa; phylum Chordata; class Mammalia; order Primates; family Cercopithecidae; genus Mandrillus; species Mandrillus leucophaeus. The sequence goes on along the minus strand of NW_012103254.1, from coordinate 5,210,362 downwards.
TGTGTTTTCCTGTAATGAACTGTTACATATACCTCCAAACTTCAAATAGAAGTTAAAAAATAGGTAAATACATTTTTTACAAATTCACATTGTTCATATCTTAATTGATTATTCTTGTATTGTTTCTGTGTTCATATATTGATATATTGAATAACCAGATAAGAGGATTTTTAATAAGATTTTTGAATATTCTCTAGCTCTATCTTCACCAGTTCTGACCTAATACAGTGAGTAGGTTCCAATATTTGGGTATTTAGCAAGTTCTCTGGAGAAATCTGACGTATCTAATGACTATGTTTCGAGAAAAAAATCAAACTTAACAAAAAAATTGTAATGTCTCTTTTATCTGAGTAGATTTTTTGTACTTCTTAACATTGCTGAAGCGTATTTTTTTGCAAGTATTTCCTTACATTAAAAATGAATATGATTTATATATACATATTAAAATTCTTTTTGCTGTTTATGAAGTAGAAACTTATTAGGAAAGACTATAGAGTACACAGAATCAATAAAAGATTATGAGAATCTTTTGAGCCAGAAAATAGTCTAGAGATTACAGAGCGATATTAATTAACACTAAAAGGAAATAAAAGTTTAGATGGATGTTTTAATTTAATCTAAATGTAAAAATTTGCAAATGTAGAGAAAAGATGAGGCAAAAAGCTGTAATATAACTGAAACTACTAGGAACTATATAATTTGAATTGGGTTTGCTACATTAGACGACGTGAATTGAATGTTTCATTTACTTTTTTAAAAGATGCTTCAAATTACTTCATTTTTTAAATTAATCATGAGTTACAATACAATTTCCTATATTCAAGAAATTTTATCTCCTATCAAGGGCATGTAAAAATCTTACTGACCCATTTAGTGAAATATCACTTTCTCTAAATAAATCCCATTCCTGTTGCCTTTCAGGAACCTTTTGGTTGTTAAAACCACTGCTTACAAAAAGTAATCTTAATCAATTACATTTCAATATACTTACCCTTGGCACTCACCACCTCTGAACATATATTGCTGTTAATATGAAAAATTCAGTTCAGATATTCAAAGCAGAAATCAAGTAACAACTGCAAAATTCACAAAAAGAATAAATTTGAGTGCAAAGGATCAACATAGGTATATTTTACTCTAAAGTCTATCATTGAATCGAATCTACAATTTAAAATATAAATTTAAAATCTGTAATTTAAAATATAAAATGATAGCCGCTGTTTATTAAGAACTTGAGTGAATTGTTTCAATTGTTTGGCTATCCAAAACAATCATGAAGGAGGGTTAAAGAGGCAGACACTAAAACTTAGACATATTCAGTATGTTGTCCAAGATAAACATTCTGATGCAGAGTACAGCTCCACTACTATGCCTCAACTGGTACCAACTCTTATTCTTCTGCCAGTCAGTATCAGGTGCTTTATTCATTACTTTTTTCAGGTAACATCTTCCAGAATGAAAACCACCATTGACCTTATAAAAGAGGAGCTAGTCATTTTTCTTTCTTTTTTTTTTTTTTTGAGACGGAGTCTCGCGCTGTGTCACCCAGGCTGGAGTGCAGCGGCGCGATCTCGGTTCACTGCAAGCTCCGCCCCCT
>NW_012103254.1:5204260-5206820 GCF_000951045.1 Mandrillus leucophaeus | reverse complement strand
ATAATAAAAAAGGAAACAGAAAATATCCAAATTAACACAATTAGAAATAATGAAGGGACTATTATTACCAACCCAGCAGAAATGAAAACAACCATTAGAATCTACTATGTACACTTTTATGTACACAAACTAGAAAACTGAGAAAAGATGGATACATTTCTGAACCCGTGTACCCTCCCAATACTGAGTCAGGAAGAAACTGATTCCCTGAACAGACCGATTATGAGCTCAAAAATTTAATCAATAATAAATAGCCTACCAACTAAAAAAGCCCAGTACTTGAATTCACAGTCAAATTCTACCAGATACACAAAGAAGAACTGGTACCATTTCTACAGAAACTATTTCAAAAAAATTGGGGAGAAGCATCTCCTCCAAACTCATTCTATGAGGCCAGCATCATCTTGGTACTAAAACCTAGCAGAGATTAAAAAACAAAAAAATTAAGGCCAGTATTCTTGACAAACATTGATGTAAAAATCCTCATCAAAATAATTATAAATCAAATCCAGCACACATCAAAAATCTTATCCACCATGATCGAGTTGGCTCTGTTCCCAGCATGCAAAGTTGGTTAAACACATGCAAATCAATAAATGTGATTCATCACACAAACAGGACTAAAGACAAAACCCACATGATTCTCTCAATAGATGCAGAAAAGTCTTTTGATAAAATTCAACACCACTTCATGTTTAAAACTTTCAATAAACTATTAATAGGCATTGAATGAACATACCTCAAAATAATAAGAGCTATCTATGACACACCCACAGCCAACATTATACTGAATAGTCAAAAGATGAAAGTATTCTCCTTGAGAACCTGCACAAGGTAAGGATGACTTCTCTCACCACTCCTGTTCAACATAGTATTGGAAGTCCTAGACATAGCAATCAGGCAAGAGAAAGAAAGAGCATCCAAATGTGAAGAAAGGAAGTAAAATTATCTGTCTTCAGATGACATGATTCTATATCTAGAAAATGCCATAGTCTCAGCCCAAATGCTTCTCCAGCTGATAAACAACTTTAGCAAAGTAGCAGGATACAAAATAATGTACAAAAATGACTAGCATTTCCATACATCAGCAACAGCCAAACCAAGAGCCAAATCTTGTATAAACTCCCATTCACAATTGCCACAAAAAGAATAAAATACCTAGAAATATAACTAACCAGAGAGGTGAAAGATTTCTACAATGAGAATTACAAAATACTGCTCAAAGAAATCAGAGAAGACACAAACAAATGGAAAAACATCCCAGGCTTATGGATAGGGAAAATCAATATCATTAAAATGGCTATACTGCCCAAAGCACTTTACAGATTCAATGTTATCCCAATCAAACTACCAATAACATTCTTCACAGAACAAGAAAAGACTATTTTAAAATTTATATGGAACCAAAAAAGAACCCAAATAGCCAAGGCAATCCTAAGCAAAAAGGATGAAGCTGAATGCATCACATTACCTGAATTCAAATTATACTATAAGGTGTAACCAAAACAGCATGCTACAGGTACAAAAACAGGAATATAGACTAATGGAACAAAATAGAGAGCCTAGAAATATGACCACACATCTATGACTATCTGATCTTCAACAAAGCTGACAAAAACAAGCAATGGAGAAGGAGTCTGTATTCAATAAATGGTGCTGGGATAACTGGCTAGTTATATGCAGTAGATTGAAGCAGGACCCCTTCTTTATACCATACACAAAAATCAACTCAAATGAACTAAAGACTAAAATGTAAAACCCAAAATTGTAGGAATCCTGGAAAACAACAAAGGTAATATCATCCTAGACACAGGAACGGGCAAACATTCAATGACAAAAACACAGAAAGCAATTGCAACAAAAGCAAAAATTGACAAGTGGGATCTAATTAAACTTAGGAGCTTCTGCTCAGCAAAACAAACTATCAACAGAGTAAACAGATAACCTACAGAATGGGAGTAAGTATTTAGAAATTATGCATCTGACAGATGTCTAATACCTAGTATTTATTAATATTAGAAATGTAAACAAATTTACAGGAGAAAACAAACAACCCCATTAAAACGTGGGCAAAGGATATGAACAGACATTTCTCAAAAGAAGACATACATGTGGTCAAAAAGCATATGAAAAAAGCTCAACATCACTGATCATTAGAGAAATTGAAATCAAAACCACAATGAGATACCATCTCACATCAGTCAAAATGGTTATTAGAAAGTCAAAAAATAACAGACGCTGGGGAGGTTGCAGAGAAAAAGGAACACTTATACACGGTTGGTGGGAGTATAAATTAGTTCAAACATTATTGAAACCAGTACGGCCATTCCTCAAAGCGCTACAAGAACTACCATTTGACCCAGGAATCCCATTACTGAGTATATACCAAGAGGAATGTAAAACATTCTACTATAAAGACACATTCACACAAATATTTACTGCAGCACTATTCACAATACAAAAACAAAGAATTAGCCTCAATTCTTATCAATGACAGATCAGACAAAGAAAATGTTGTATACACCATGGAATACTATGCAGCTATAAAATGAATGAGATC
>NW_012103254.1:5195567-5202065 GCF_000951045.1 Mandrillus leucophaeus | reverse complement strand
AAAAAAATATATACATAAAATATATATTTTTTCACATATATAGGATATACATTTGAACTATTTGGTACTATCTATGAATTTAACCTATGTGTTATACATATTCATATGTATTCATATATATGTATGTGCGTTTATTTAATCTGTTATAGTCCCAAGAATTTTTCAGATGTTAAATAATTTTAGGCATACTTTCAACTCCCTTCTCTAGGATATAAGCGAATAAACAACCTAGAATAATTCCTAACATGTGACTCATTTTTTAAAAATTGTTAGTAAATGTTCCTTTAAACTTGTTAGGTGAGTGAATTTGTACATAGGACAGAGCAGAAGAGTGAATTCATAAAGAGAGTACACAGAAGACAGAATAAAGTTACAAAAAAGATGGAAAATATTATTAAAAATTTTAATAGTCACATTACGAAGAAGATAGTCTAATACTAATCAAATTGCAACTGTAATTTGAGTAGAGAAGTGCAAATACAAGAACAAAGATATTTGAACAGATAATGCCTGAGTAGACATTGAGAATTTTCTAAGGTTGTTGGAAGAATGAATCTTTAGATATAGAAAATAAAATTCACAAACACACACACACACAATAATCAATGATCAATTTGGTTTAAATTAATGGCTGAAATAAAAACTCTTCAGCAGTTTGCAAACTTTGTTGTAAAAGGCCAGATAGCAAATATCTCATGAACTATACTTTGCCTTGTCCATACTCCTAAAGCAGTGATTAGTAACACATAAATGAGTGCATGTGGCTATGTCCTGAAAAACAAAAACAAGGCATGTGGGCTATAATTAGCCAACTTCTGGTCTAAAGAAATATTATAATAACTCGCATGAACTCTAATTTTTCCACAGCAAAATATGAGAATTGGAATTGTGGAATTTATGTAATTAAAGTGCCAATATGAAATAACTGGAAAGTAACGGTCAACCTAGAACTGTATTCTCATCTTTTTGGAATTATGCAAATCCAAATTATTTGCAGAAAAACACAAAGACATTTTACCAGAGCAGAGCTAGCTCACGAAGAAAATTTTTTAAACAGTATTTTGGAAATAATAAATATTATGCCATATAAATTATTCTGAGATGTAAGGTAAAACTTGATAAAATATTGACTAATATGTTGATAATTCTAGGCAGAGTTTGGCCACCTAACGTCAATAATCATTATTTTTATTTGAAAACTGAGTAAAAGAATTATAGAACTGAAGTGCTGATTGTTAGTAAAATGTAGGACAGAAGAGGATTAGTCAAAGTTAGTATTATCTGGTTTTCTTTTTCTTTAGTAAAATTAAAATTACATTTCTTTAAAATGCTTAATGAAAATATTAAAAGAATTATAGTTACTTTAAGACAGCAGTAGAAAAGAAATACAGAATTTAATTAAACAATAATGACAGTCCAGGTGCAGTGGCTCATGCCTGCAATCCCGGTTCTTTGGGAGGCCAAGACAGGTGGACCACGAGATCAGGAGATTGAGACCATCCTGGCCAACATGGTGAAATCCCATCTCTACTAAAAATACACGCACACACACACAAAATTAGCCAGGCGTGGTGATGGGTGCCTGTAGTCCCAGCTACTCAGGAGGCTGAGGCAGGAGAATGGCGTGAACCTGGGAGGCAGAGCTTGCAGTGAGCCAAGATTGCACCACTGCACTCTAGCCTGGGCAACAGAGCAAGACTCTGTTACCAAAAAAAAAAAAAATAAAACTGAAAAGTAGACTTAGGTAGTGAGTACATAAATGATTCTGATTATATCAACATAAATTGGTATTCAAAATAATGATTATTGGGCTAAAATTATCTCTCAAATTACAGAGAGATAAATATATTGGATAAAATTTTAAATGTATGTTAAAATTTGATACATAATAAAAAGCCATTCTCAAATACAGAAGAGTACCAGATTCTAAATGAAAAAAAAAAAAAAAGATACATCTAGAAAATGCCACCTAAATTTAGTGTTTTTATCTGAATATTTTATATTTATGTGTAGTGATGAACACCAAATTTAGAATGGTGACCAGGTCAGCTGGAGAAAAATGACAATGTAATTAGGAGGTATTCATGAGCCTTCAGTTTAATTGCCAATATTTTATTTTCTAATTTTGCCAAAAAGTGACCAACCTCATTTATAACATGAGGGATACAAACTATAAGGGAACACAATTTTTCATCTATTAGATTGGCAGAAAACAATAAATTACATGATGTATTGCTTTGCTTTATCATATATTACTGGATTGAGTAAAATCTGGTATCACTTATCAATAACACAATATCTATTAAAATGTAAAACACATACATTTATGTGTTATCTATTGCCTATTTAATAATGTTATTTAACAAACCACCCCAGAACTCAAGGAATTAAATTCAATTAGCTTTGAACTCTCACAAGACTATAGGTCAGTGATTTACGATGGTTCCTTACAAAAGCAAGCAAACTCAAACTTGAAAGCAACTTTCAAGCCTCTCTTTGCATCCCACCCTCCAACACTGCACTGACCCACAATTACATGGCTGAACTCAGAATCCAGGATGGGGGAACAAACCCTGCGCCCTCACTGAGATTAATTAGAAAGTCACACAACAAAGGACGTGGATACAAGAGACGGTGAAGTATTAGAGAAATCAAAGCAGTCAATGTAATATATTCTTTGATGCAACCATTTTATATACAGAATTTTCCCCTACAGTTATACTTGGACAAATGTGGTATGATCTAGGTATAATAATATTTAGTAAAATATTACTTATATCAATAAATGAAAAATACCTAGTGTGAAAAATATCATTTATGTATCTGTAAGGGATAAATTTAAAAACTACCAAAATTCCATGCAAAGGAATGCTCTGTAGCAACTGAAAATCATTTACATAAAAATATTTTTAAGTAAAAAAGCTACAGGAAAAATGGGTTATTGTATGCTATCAGATTTTAAAATAAATAATATGTGCTTAGGTATTTCTTGAAGAATAGTTTAAAAAGTGCTAAAAATGGGTGGTTGCCATTGGAGAGGGGAACAGCATGGCTGAGCAACTAAAGTGTTCATAATCGTATTAAATACAATGCACTTTTCAATTCATTTAAAATTCTGCAGCATAGGCATACATTACCTATTTTACTTATGGAGTGGTTTTTCTCACAACAACTTATAATTTTTGTGTGTGTGTGTATCTGTATTAGTCAGTTTTCACACTGCTATAAAGATATCACCTGAGACTGGGGAATTTATAAACAAAAGAGATTTAATTGAATCACAGTTCCACATGGCTGGGGAGGCCTCAGGAAACTTAAAATCATGGGAGAAGGTGAATGAGAAGCAAGCACCTTCTTCACAAGGCAGAAGGAAAAAGAGGATGAGAATGTGTGAGGAACTACCATACTTTAAAATCATCAGCTCTTGTGAGAAATCGCTCATGATAATGAAAGCATTATGAGGGAAACTGCACCCGTGATCTAATGACCTCCCATCAGGACCCTCCCTCATTATATGGGGATTACAGTTCTAGATGAGATTTGGGTGGGGGCACAGAGCAAAACCATATGAGTATCCTACATCAATTAATAGAGAGCAACTCTGTAATAATTCATTCCAAGTAGGTAGATATTTCCAACATGTTTCTGATATATCATCATAATCATTGATGTTAATGTCTTAAAATGGAGTCACTCACATCAAGTGGTGCTAACCCTACAGTGAAGTTGTTCTCCACTCAAAGCGATAAGCATATATGGTACAGAATTTTAAACAGATTGAAAGGTACATTGTATTTAGTAAGAGACCCAAAACTAAGAAATAGAAAGTGAAAGGGGGATGAGAGAATGAGATAATGAGAACAGACACATCTGCAGAGGATTATAAAAGAGCCAAGACCCAGCCTTGTGCAACACACTTTTGGAAGTCTTCTTCTGACTGTGGTGGATACTGCTTTTCTCAGCTGAAGAAAGGCAGTGGTCTTACCCCAAGGTTCAAAGGACTTTTGTACCCAGTTGACTTGTCTCTGGGTGCCTTGGTCTCTGAAGCCATCTCTGTGGTTCATTAGCCTCCATTAATTAATGCCTGTGGGCTGAATATTAATTACATGATTTACGATGTGTGAATGCCTCACAAGCAAAAGATGAATTTGAGCAAATATAATTGGCTATTGAGTCTTTGTGAAACCTAGGAGTTACTAGGAGTTAGCACATCTGTATAGCAGGAAATAAATTAACGTAATAATTTTCCACTCTTTAAATTATTTCATCTGAATTAAGATTAAACTGCACTATGTGAAATAGATGGCTTGAAATATGTAAATTTCACATAATTCATATGAATTGCCAAAAGTTTTGTGTGTCTATATTTGAATTAGTGAATGTGGTTTATACATCTTTTCAATTTCTTATTTTGGTTATTTTTTCTTCATTTAGTTTTGCTAATAAGATGACAACTCTTCTTTTAAGAAAGAAACAATGTTTTATATTTTGTTCTCTGGATAGTTGCTTAGAGAGAGAAGCCATATAACACAGTAGAAGTGCAACAAGATTCTGAATTAAAGAGAACTGCCACAAATTGTCAGAAGGTAGAACCATTTGATCTTGAGCAAATTGTTTAATTTTTTTTTTCTGAGCATCAGTCCCATTTTAAGGGGGGAAAAGGGAAGAAATATTGTCTATCAACCAGTGGTAATCTGAATATTTCTCTTTCTTATTTGTGTTCTACCCTGTAAGTTGTTGGTTGTTAATTGCGATATTTTATTGCTTGACATTAGTAAATGTATTCAGTATTTATTAGACTCTTCTCCATAATGATGAATTTTTTCCCAGTTAAAATAAAAATGATCCTGGGAAAGGCAATATATTTTTAAATCCACTAATGGTTTGGACAATTTATATGAAATATTTTCTATTTTAATGTACAAACAATAAAATTTAATACAAACAAATCACACTGGCGATATTTTAGACTGGTCTCTTGCTGTTTGTAAGACAGATGGCAACATTTCTAAAGTTATAAATATAAATTATAGTGTATATGCCATTGGGTATTCAAATGCATAATTTCAAATATATTTGACTACTTATTTTTCATAAATATGTAAATTTTTTTTATCTTTGGGGACAAAATCAATGTATTGTATTCAAATAATAATCCAAAGGGAATAAATATCTCTTGAACTTGGTTCCAGAATTTATAATGAACATACTTTGCCAAAGTAAATGACTTTCAGGATCTGACTTTTCAAAGTGAGTAGCATATTGCAAGGAGAAACTGTTCTAACTGATATTAGAAGCTAACAATATTCTGTATTGGCTTTACAATGGGGAAATAGAAAATAACGAATTTGAAGATAATGAACAAGAGACAAAAATGGAAAGAAAATCTAATAAAAACGTATACAAACAAATCTCATTTATCAGTTTTTTTCTTTAATGGTTTAATTGTTTTTTAAAAAAGCATTTTATTTAAAGCTGCAAAATTGACATTTTCAACATTACCTAATTTACCTAGAAGGAGAGCTTATGTGTAGATAAAATCAAAGATTCTATTACAGGCTAATAGCTTACTTTCTCTGTATGTATATGTGTCCCTATAGATCAATTATATTATAGTATTTCTGAGTTCAACAAAAGTTGTCCTTTAGTGAACTTTATCTAGTGTCATGTACACAATGTTCTCATATTCCTACCCAGATGACAGTAAATGTTATTAGATCTTAATGAAAATCAAAATTTCCTACATTCAGTAATTAGCTAGTAAAACTAATTATTTGAGGACCTACAAAACTAGTGTTAAAGGTGATTAAGCCAAGTTAATGATTATAAAAATAATTATACATACACAGTGAACTTCAGAATTCTAATTGGACTGTCTATCCCAGTTAATTAGATAATTAGCTCACCAAGATTATTGAAAAACTTTGAGCAGTTGGGAAAGTGCATTCTTTAGCAATCTTACATTTACATGTGCTCTTGAAAATGATTTTATATCACAAATCCTCCAAAGTTAAAAGGTAACCAAATACTTTTCATTATTCATAATAATTAGTAGATATCCAATTAATGTTATTCTTATTTTCTTTCCATTTTAAGCAAAATTTCATCAAAATTGCAACGAACTCCAAAAATACAAACTAAGATTAGGTGAATTTGTTGCTTGGTTGCCTCCAATTGAATAAATTCTGGAAGCTTATACTATATTCCGTTAAGTATTCCAGGTAAAAATTAGATCATCTATCCTGAATAATTCAATTATAATATTTTACAGAAAACTGTTTTTAGTTTGGTCAATTTTTGGCAGTTTTGACAAGTCTTTCTATTTCAAGTGATTGGAGCATTGTCTTACGTATAAAATTATATTAATGTTACTATTTTAAAAGTATATACCTCATCAACTCACCATTATTTAGATCTGTTGAAGCCCAGTGTGAAATAACTGAGTATGGTGAACTGGGACTGGCATAATTAGCTTCACTCACACACACACACACACAC
>NW_012103254.1:5171544-5193662 GCF_000951045.1 Mandrillus leucophaeus | reverse complement strand
TCTGCACATCAGCAACTCCAAAGAATAATGCCTTTTGCCTCCTTTCCACCTTCCAAGTTGATGACAGTTTCTGTCCTTGCAAATTCTAACCCTGAGTCATATAAAAAAGGACATTTGGAAATAGTTTCTTATGTTGAAAGGAAATTGCACTGGTGCTTCGTTAATAATAGACAAATCTGAAATAAGCCTAAAAATACATGAACATAAAAATATATGTATCAGAAATTATTAGTCAAGATACATAGATGCTTACTGTGTGTGATTGTTGACTTCATGTGATTATAATCATAGAACTGTTCAAGGAATTCAGTGATTGTAAATTAAAACAAGGAGCTATGACTTTAAAAGAGACCATTTTTCTTATTTGCATGACTGTCTTAGTGAACTTTTCCATTCAAATGTATGATGTTGAATGCGTTAGATAGATACAAAATAGAACATTATTCAATAGGGGGAAAGTTCATATGCCAAAGTGATGTAATTCAAACTACAATTGGTTGGAATATGGGGAAAATCCTAGATTGAGAGGAAGGACTGGATAGGCTGTCAAGATGCAGATGGGCTAGGACTTCCCTGGAGTTACTAGGAGTCTAAGACACCAAATCCAGAGAGCTAAAGTAAATTCAAACCCATAAGGCTCAGCAACATTTGGTATTCAAGTGGTCTGGTCCTAGATATTTGTGTGTGCCGAGGTTTGCAGGAGCCGATTTGAGTTGTGCTAGTTTTTGATCTCAGATAGATAAAGCTTTTAGTCCTAGAAAGATCTTTTGGGCTTTTGGGGTGATATAAAAAAAATGGTAAAATAAATAAATTAGTTCAGATGTATGGTTATGAACTGCTTAAATCCAGGGGAAAAAAATAATTCCTAATGAAAAAAAAAAACTTTATAGGAGAATGAACAAGTGCACTGAGAGTAACACAAGAAAAGTAAATGTAATTCCTGTATTGAAACCCAGACTGCCCAATTCATACCTTGTTCATGAGACCCAATGTAATGGCTGCACAGACTCATCCAAGAGCAGCCACTTAATGTGAATAAATAAGAAGAGCCAAGGTTTCTTCCTCTGCCCCAGTTTTTCAGACTGAAGACTTGACTATTCATGAAACCCAACATGATAGTAGCAGGTGTCCATACTCCCAGTGTGAGGTGAGGTTTTCCCTAATACATCTTGTCGTGTTGGGTTTATAAGAGGATGCTTGTCTTTAATTCATATAGTGTTGGGACTGCCAGAGAAAACACAACAAAGCGTGCAAATATATCTGAGGAGAAAGAGAGAGAGAGAAAGAAGCTGTCCTACTATGTCAGTGTAGCAAGGGTTCAGAGCATTTTCTTAATTAAAAAATTATAGTCCAAATGTAAGATTCAGTTTCAGTCAAAAGTATATTGATTTTCAAAAGTATTAATATTTTCAAATGTATCAATTTTAGAATTCAACATTGAAGCAGATTACAAACATTTTTCTGACTCATGATTACTCCACAAATATTTGCTGAAAAAAATAAAAGACTGACTGGGTGCAGTGGCTCACGCCTGTAATCCAGCACTTTGGTAGGCCGAGGCAGGTGGATCACAAGGTCAGGAATTCAAGACCAGCCTGGCCAACATGGTGAAACCCCATCTCTTTGAAAAATACAAAAATTAGCTGAGCATGGTGGCACGTGCCTGTAATCCCAGCTACTCAGGAGGCTGGGGCAGGAGAATTGCTTGAATGAGGACCCAGGAGGCAGAGGTTGCAGTGAGCTAAGATTGTGCCACTGCACTCCACCCTTGGCTACAGAGCAAGTCTCCAAAAAAAAAAAAAAAAAGACTATGGTTAGGGAAAAAAAAGACATTATTCAGAAAAGTGCCAGGGACATAGTATTAAAGACAAATATACTTAAGAAATTGATTAAAATATGGAAATATGTATGAAGAATCATTTTAGTGTATACTATTTTTCTGTTTAGCTATAATACATTTACTTAACTTTATACAAATGTGTTACTTTTTTAGAGTGAACTTGATTTTGTAACATCATTTTAGAAAACATCTATATCAAATTCTATACAACCAGTGTTGTAACCAAAACTTATCAGAGATTTGGTGTTGGTGATTTGCTTGCCACACAGAAATCCAATCACCGAGATGATGAGTATTGTCAGGAAAGAAGTCTTCATTCAGATGCCAGTGAGAACAGATTAGTCTCAAATCGGTCTCCCACACCTACTAAAATTGAAGGTTTATATAGTGGGCGAGGAATGTAAAACCGGAATTAGGAAGAGTAAGGAGGCAATCATGATACATGAGAGGGTCTGATGTCTCATTTTCTGCATGCAGTGATCTGTTGAGTTTCAGTCCCTTGTTTCATGGTCAGTTTCCTGAGGGAGGAGCTCAGGTAAAGCACATGTAAATTTCAAGTTTTAAAACCAGGCGGGTCAATTTGTATGTGTGTTCAAAAACTCATTAATTTCTATGAAACAGTTGGGCCAGTTTCTATTGTCCAATACATAAATACTTCAAAAATTACATAATTTTGTTTTTACTCTCTACTTTTAGATGGTAGATTACATATTTATCCAGCCTGTAAATTTTCTGCTTAGCATATTTTTAACAGCTCGTTATTGCTGATATTTATATGAGAATCTCATGGACAGATCTGGATTCCGAAGGGTGGATTCTTTATTTGGACCTTTTATTTGTCTTTGAACAGGGATGAAGTTATACATGTCTTCAAGAAAGTTGCTTCTACAGTTTGGAATGTCTTGCTAGTAGAAACTACTGAAAGATTTACTGGTCACAATTATATTACTTCAAACATGGCACACAATTTGTTATAGGATTTGTTTCAAATATTTATTGTCTTAATTTACCTTGGTGAGGTGTAGTGGAAGCCAGAAAATCCCCTTGAAACTCCACCTACCGCTCACTGAGATGCAAATCAGAACAAGCAACTCATTGTCACATATCCTTGAGAAACTCTGGTTATCTAAGGATGCCCTTATCATTCTAATACCATTCACTTATTATCTTTATGAGTGATGGTCTAGACTACTATTGGGACTAAAAGTAAACTGAAATAATACATGATCATGAAGAAACTTGCTATAGCAAATATTTTTGTTTGGAGCTTATTTTATTTATACTTTTTCTTACACTATTAAAAATAACATGTATAGAGTCATATTTAATAATCCCTAATCTTGCTGATTAAAATAGTTTGCTCCTACTATAAGGTATTTTTATATTCAGCAAATATGTGAGGGGTATCTATGAGTAAGAAAATGTTTAGATACTTACTAGTGACACAGAAGTAAACAAAACAGACAAAAATCTTCACCCTGAGGGGTTTAAGTTTTAGTGAAAAATTTTCATTTAATTTCACAGTAGAATAGATCAGAGAAATGTAAGTAAGAAATCCCAATATCCAGTTAACCTCCTTTTATCCATAACATCAATGTTGCTTGCTGGACTAGGCCCTCTGAGAATAGTTGTGCTCAATCCACTGGCTTCTGCCAAGTAACAGGAATGATATTGATCATTAATTTATTCCAGAACTATCTAAAATCTGCCCACAGATTTCAAAGTTGATTTTATTATGTATATGTAAAACATAGAAAATCTAATAAAAAACATTTCGCCTGAACAAAATTAATGTTTTTCAATATTTGCGTCACTTAAAAATAAAATATTATAGATAAACTTCAATCTCCTGTGGCTTTCTTAATCCCATTGCTATGCCCCTTGACAGATTTAACACTCTGCAATCACTAGGTAATATCCCTCTCCTGAATTGTTTTATAAGTTTAATATATAAAGCCTTCTTAACAAAGTCATTTGTCTACTCTGTATGTATGCACATACACAAACACAGACTTACAGGTACACGTACATGTATAATGTATCCATGCTGATACATATAACTATCATCCATTCATTTAATTCATTTACATGAATATATCACAATATATATCTAATATTTTATAACAGTTAAGGTAATTTACACATGTTCTCAATTACACTAATCTTGGGGTACATATTCTTAAATATAACCTCTTGAGTGAATATGTTAAATATTTTCACAGTGCATTTTGCTGGTAGATTTGCTCTTTTATGGTATTCGTATAAGTATGATATAATTTATCACAATTTGCCGCCAATTTTTTTTCTTTTTTAACAACTAACATACAGGTATATTTCATTTTTCCATATCCTTTCTAATATATAAACATTAAAAAGTTGCCATATTTATGAGATAGAACATGTTAGTGTTAAATATTATTACCTTGATTACCAGTGAGGTTGAAAATCTTTTGATAGCTTCACTGAATATTTAGTTTTCTTCAGTTCTGAATTGTCTGTCATATTTATTACCTAATATACTATTATCTTACTTTTCTTTTGAATTTTATGTATTAGAGTTTTTTATATATTGCAGAAAAAATTACAACGTTCACTTAACCATGGAGGAATCATTAGTGAAATCTTATCAGATGCATTAATACACACTAATTTCTTAGTTACCACTGTTGAAAATTGTTGGCTTTGGTTCACTTTTTTCATCAATGGAATCAATAGTTTTTAATCCTGGTGTATATGAAAATCACCTGGGGAGCATTTAAAAGCTACAATGTCCTCTTCAGAGATTTTGATTCAATCCATCCATAATAGGTCTTGAGCTGTACATGGCTTTAGAAGTTTCCCAGCTGATTGCAATGTGAAATCTTGGTTGATTATCACTGGATTAGATGTGGTCAAGTCTTTCACTTATTATGCTGAAGAGAATGCATAAAAATCAGTGGTGTACATTCATTTCTGCTCAGAGAAAGAGTTCTGATTTACAATTGTTACCTGCATTTCTGCTCCTCCTCCCACTCCTATCAGGTGTATGAATTTTCCTTGGCTCTTCAGGATCTTGGCTTCTCAGTCAGTTCCTGCCCTTGGCATGTTTTAATTCTCCTTTGAAAACCCATTCTTAAATAAACAGACTTCAAGTATTCCAATATTTCAAATATCTTATTTTTTTTTATTATTATACTTTAAGTTCTAGGGTACATGTGCACAACGTGCAGGTTTGTTACATATGTATACGTGTGCCGTGTTGATGTGCCGCACCCATTAACTCATCATTAATGTCATTATCTTTTTCAACTTCTTCCTTTGATCCTTTCCATTATATATATATATACACACACACACGCATACATATACAAACATATGTAACATAATTATAAATACACACATATGTATATATGTAACATAATTATAAATACACACATATGTAACATAATTATAAATACACACATATGTAACATAATTATAAATACATATAAATACACACATATGTATATGTACAAATTGTACATATGTACAAATACATATGTGTATATTTATATAATTATGTATATAATATACATATGTAATATACATATATACTTATATGTAATTCTATACACACATGTATATTACACATGTATGGTATATATGTATATATGTATATTACATATATGTCATATATGTGTATATGTGCACACATACATACATATGTGTATATATAACTATGTGTATATATATGTGTGTGTATGTATACATATATAACATATATAGTTATATATGTACAGAGCCATTGAAATCCCTGTACAGGTCTTCAAATCAAGTGGGCTCTAATATCACGACACTTTCTGTACTAGATCCAGCCCTAAAGAGACCACCCATTCTTTTTTCTCCCAGATAAGGATGATTAGAATAAGACTCACCAAAATCCCATATTTTCATGTTAATCATTGTAACCGATGAAGCAAAAATCAACTGGAGTTGACTTTCTATATCTGTATCTGTATTTATATCTATATCTATATTTATTTCTATATGTCTTAACATGACTAAGTGTTCTATAAATTAATAATACTAAGAAGAAATTTTTGTGGATGAATGAGTATAACAAATAAATAAACTTTTATATGATATGCTAGTCCTGAAATTCAGTTATTTCTGATATTGTATATCTCATATGGTTGTGAATACTATAATAATTACATGGAAAAATTCATGTTAGTATTTTAATAATAACTGTCATTATCTAATAATGTTCAGTGTTAACCCACCTGACCTTCTGTCTTTATAACTGTTAAAAAGATAAACTGAGTCCCTATTAAATTTTTAGAGGTTTATTTGAGCAACCAGTGATTCATAAATCATGCACCTTCAAACCAGAGGTGGTTTGGGAGCTTGGAAGAAGCCTAATTAATGGACAGCCTTTCATTGTGCAAATGTGGAAGTCAAACACAGAATACATTTGACTGGTCACAGTTATACAGTTGCCTTATGTGGTCTACCCCACTGGAAAGTTCCTAGTTAAAGAATTATAAGTTTGTTGGCTGCTTTTGATTGGATGAGTTTAAGTTTTGCTTTTCTTTAATACAGACATTTATTTAAAGAAACTCAAGTTAAGTTTCTCTTTTGTTTTCAAACCAAGCAAAGTTAAGGTCACTTATGAGGCCTAGCTAGCTTTGTCTGCTGAGGGATTCTTTAGACTTGGTCTCCATTTTCATTTACTTTCACATTACTAATCCAGGGTTTATTTATCATCTGAACAGGAGCCATACTGATATTGTCTCTATGCACCAATATATTTGTGCTTCTAAACTTCTATTCTGGCTACCTCTCCCCTTTCCAGGCTCACCAGGCTTCTTGTATAAATTATTGTGTACACTGCATTTACATGTCTGTTGTCTTGCCTATGTTATTTTTTTTTCTCAGTATGACAGCTCTTTTTCACATACATCTTATTTAATTTTCAAGGTTCAGCTCAAATCCAGAAATTCCTTCCTGAGGTCTATACAAACATAATAAATAAATACCATCTTAATTCTCTGTAGTCTTACTTTGTTCTCCTTTTATACTTCTTAGATAGAAAGGTATGCACTTGTAGATCCACTGCCTCTATGTGATTCTAATGCGAATAACAGCATTAATTCACCATTGTCTTCACAGAACATAATATGTAAAGCCTTGGCAATAATAGTTGTGCAACAAATATTTGCCTATTAAATGGAATTGAATATAACCCAATCAAAAACATAAGACAAAAGAAAATATGTAGGATCAGGTATACACTCATTCAACACTTATTTGTAGATAAGTTGATGCATATTTTATTTGGTTTAGAAGAGTGAATTAATCAATATTATCAATAATTGTAGTTATTAGAAATTCTATATTGGACAAATGTTACATAAATTTGTACAAGAAAAACAATAGCTATATATAGTTTCATAATACTACACATATACAGATATTTTGAAATATGAGATTATACATCATACTACTTCCATGTATAATTTATTTTTTGGACTATTTCTGCCTTGAGTAATAATAAAGTATACTTGGAAAATGTTATTAAATTAAATTTGGTATGATTAAAATCGTGATTAAGTGGCTATAACAAATATAAAAATAAAAACAAATCACTAGAAGTGGCATTATATTAATTCAAACTAATGAGTAAGTTGAAATAGTTTAAAAATGCAAACTTCCATTATTATGAAGCTTATTGCTTAATACAATAGACTCATCATCAAATATATCAAATATATTTTCCCTTTAGATAAAAGGCACAAACAAATGGATTAATCTAAAAAAGAGGTGTTTGTTTGGAACCTTCATGGAATCAAACAGATTCTTAAAACATAATGAAAAGTTTTTAAATTCCATATAACATTTTCTCTCCCGTAGCTCACAAATCATTAGGAGTGCTAATGCAATATATATGCAAGCAGCCATCCTGGCAGAGTTGTATCAGTACTTGACCATCAAGCTTAGTGGTCAGTAAAGATGCAACTAGCCTTCTTATTTTTGCTTTTGTCCAGGATAAGCCTACCAGTCATCTGGACAAAGCACTCCTGCCAAAATCATCATCTAAAGACCAGTAGCACTGGTATCCTGTGTGGGATTTGCAAAAACCTCAACATCTTGGGGCTTCTACAGACCTCCAGAACAAGAATCTGCACTTTAGTAAGATTCTCAGGTGATTTGTGTGGGTCTGAAAGTTCGAGAATGACTTGTTACACAGCAACAAGATCCCTACATTACTTTTAATTTATAACCCAGATATGTAACACTGATATCCAACTTTCCCTTGAAAAGCCTTCTACTGACCGATAGTACTGCTTTTCTACACCATTTTTTTTCCTGTTTGTTACCACTTAGATCATTTTCTTCATCATTTCATTGTCTGCTGTTGGCTGCTTCCTGAGATACTACTTTCCTTCCATTTCTCCAAGTTGTTGCTGATTATTTTCACACACCAACCCAATGGCCTTTGTGCTCAGCAACGGGCAGCACAATTTAGCGCTTGCCTTGTGCATTGTTACCACTTCCAAAGTTGCTATTCTGCTCTCTCAACATATTTTTGCTTTGTGGAAACCCATAACATAAAACAAAATCAAACCCCGGCATTAGAGAACTAGCTCATGCAGGCCAATTGCCCACAAAGCCAATTGGCTGTTATAGTTCAGAAAGCAGAATAGCTTAAGGGCATCTGTCAAATTAATTTTATTTTATTTAAAACCTGCATTGGAACCTCCACTTCTGCTGCTTCTAAGGTCCAACTGAAATGGTATCAATTCGAAGCTCTGATCTGCTGGCTAAAGCCAGAGCAGTAGCAATAATTCTACTAATTTTACTTCCAAGAAGACAAACACTTGCTTATCCAAACATATAAGTCAAAACAAAACAAAACAAAGCAAAAAAAAAAAAACAAAACAAAAACAAAAAAAACCATATAAGTCAAGTCAGAAGGGCTTGCTTCGTTACTGGTTACTAATTTTTAGTTAGTATACCAGGATTCATACTAAATGGACTTTCTTTTTCGTATTTTGAGAAACAGTCACATTTGAAAAATGTCTGTGGCATAAGGTCAGTAATATTGAGCATAGCATGTAATTGTCCAAGACAGGCATATTAAAAATACTTCTCCTCTGTAGATTTGAATGTATCTTATAGGCGAATGGGCCCCTCACTGAGTATTATTATGTTATTTTATTACAGAGTTTCTTGAAAGTATTAGTCTGTTCTCGCACCACTATAAAGAAACACCCGAGACTGGGTAATTTATAAAGAAAAGAGGTTTAATTGGCTCAGAGATCCACGGCTGTACAAGAAGCATGGCTGGGGAGGACTCAGAAAACTTACAATCATGGTGGAAGGCGAAGGAGAAGCAGGCGCCTCTTACATGGCTGGAGCAGGAGGGTCCGGTGGGAAGTCACACACTTTTAAACAATCAGATCTTGTGAGAACTCTATCACAAGAAAAGCACCAAAGAGGGAAATCTGCCCCATTGGTCCAATCACTTCCCACCAGGCCCCACTTCCAACATTGGAGATTACAATTTAACATGAGATTTGGGCAGGGACGCTAATCCAAAACATATCAAGAATGTTGTATGATTAGGAATATTGGAGGAAGCTCAGTGAAAGTGGACATAGATTTTTTTTTAAAATTGATTTTAGTCTACTTTAATTTTCTAGTTTAGGTTGTGCTTAATCACATGGATAATATTGTAGTATTTCTTGTTAACATAATCCCTACAGGTCTCTCTTTGCCTTGAAGATAATATTACACATCATATCATAAAGATTCTTTTACTTTTTGCACTTTTGGAAAATCTTGTGGATCCATTTTAATTAACACACTCATTTTTTGCATCCTTAATTTTAGAGGATATCACCTTTAACTTCTTAATGGGGAAGACAGAGACTTAAGATATTGGCATGACCATTTACTGTAGACAGAATATATACAGAATGTAGAAATGTTTAGAAATATATGTTTAATTTCAAATTGCACTTATGCCACCCTTCTTTCAATTCTGTGATCTACTGCATTAATTGACATTGCTTATGAACCATCATAGTCGTATAAATAATATTCTCTGGATACCCGATCCATCTATAGTATCCAAAAGGACATATTTGAAGGCAGGTGCAATGTCAGGTCTTTAAACATAGCTCCCATATGTGGAAATCTAATGAATTTGTCACTGGTTAAATGCTTTGGGTTTATTTGGATTTATAACTCAACTTGATTCAATATATACAGTCAATGAAATCTAAAGTATTTCTTTTGATATCTCCAGTTCAGTTGATAAACAGTATGCATTAATTTCACATGTCAGGTTGGCAACTAGTGGAATTTAACCAGTGGCCCACTTCATATTCCTTCCAAATAAATTATGAGACAAGAACAGAATACTAATACAGTTTTTATATAAAATAAAAAGAGTAGATCATTGTCATCCTCATATCAATAAAATTGGACCTGTGGGTCAGGTACACTGGTGATGAAAATGGTGCATTAGCTAAATTTAAGATTGTATAAAGCTTGCCGGGGGCTAGGTTAAATTCTTTTCCAAGTTAAAATAATGCCTACTCTTCCTTTTGTAATATTGAGAATATGTGACCCATATGGAAATAGTTCACTGTGAATTGATATATTTCATATGGTTACTTTATGGACCTAAGATGTTAAAGGTGTTAATTTATGGTGGCACAAATCAACCATTTTTTGCCCTTATGAAATAACTAAAATTAATTGATTGTATTATAACAGATCAAGAACATATATCACCCAAAGACTTATTGTGGAACTATTTCTGTAAGTTGAATTAAAAATTGCATGTGACAAAGTTTTTATGTATGTATGTATGTATGTATTTGAGATGAGGTCTCACTCTATTGCCCATGCTGAAGTGTAGTGGTGTGATCATAGCTCACTGCAGCCTCAAACTCCAGGGCACCAGTAATCCTCCTGCCTCAGCCTCCCAAGTAGCTATGATTACAGCCCGAGCCACCATTCCTGATGACAACTTGAATTTAAGAAAGAGGGAGGCCGGGCGCGGTGGCTCACGCCTGTAATCCCAGCACTTTGGGAGGCCGAGGAGGAAGGATCACGAGGTCAGGAGATCCAGACCATCTTGGCTAACATGGTGAAACTCCGTCTCTACTAAAAATACAAAACATTAGCCAGATGTGGTGGCGGGCACCTGTAGTCCCAGTTACTCGGGAGACTGAGGCAGGAGAATGGCCTGAACCTGGGAGGCAGAGCTTGCAGTGAGCCGAGATCACACGACTGCACTCCAGCCTGGGCGACAGAGCCAGACTCCGTCTTAAAAAAAAAAAAAAAAAAGAGAGAGAGAGAGAGAGTTACAATTAGGTTATTTTTCTTCCACGTATATACCTTATTTGGTAGTTTTTCAAATTATTGGTGCAATATTGGAAAGTACTTTTGATGCTCATAAAAAAGCTGGAATATTTACCCAATTCTAATGTATGGTGGTACAGGCATCAGATCTTAAATCTTGATGGGATCTATGGTTCGTGTATTCTGAAGACTCACACTACCAGTAGTAAAGCAGGAGTGTCTGAAATCTCCTTGGAACCTTACTCCTTCTGCCATAAAGTTTAGTCATAAATATAGATTCTGCAGTGCAGTGACCATAAATACACCTTCTCTTCCCAGACTTCATTCTATCACTCAATACCAAATTTATGGCTGTTGGCTTATATATCAGTCATAATTGTGTTAAGTGCTTTTGTTTTAGTCTCCGTAGTTACATAGTTTAGATCAAAGAGCTATAGGAAAATGCTTTTTAAGTCCTTAGAAAGTTTCTATTGTTAGCATGTTGACTCTGGTCTAAAATATTCATTATAGGCTATCCTCTTAGATAGGAAGTCGATTAGGATCCTCCTTAAATAGACTTACGGGGCTTTAAGGTTGTGTTCAAAGTATTATATCAGAGGAACAATTGCCTTCTGAATGTTGATAATTAGATTAATAAAGGGATGAAATGATGATGAAATCGTTCATCTCTGGGTTAATGTCAGTAGGTAAGTTTCCTGGATATAGAAGTTCATACTCTTTTAATCATTTCAACTGTTCCTTTGCGTCTTTGTACTTACTCAGTGATGTAAACATTAGTTCATTGGAATTCTAAGCATTAGCTCACTCAGACTGTTAAAAATCTTCTGAAAGTATGACTGGGTTGGAGTTAAAATTAAGGTTGCAGTATGAGATAATATACTCTTATGTGACTTCTTTGACTTATTGTCTATTGTTCAGATGTACGCCAAAGATGCTGAGATATTATCCAATACTTTTGGCAAGGGTTTAGCAAGACAATAAAAGGTTAGGTCATACTCTCCCTGTTATTGGTATTCTACTTTTTATATCTTGTTCTCTCCATTCTCAAGACATTCCACCCCCCAGGCGATTGCAAGTGCATCTTGCAGAAGTAATTTAATTTTGCTCTCTTTGCACTTTGTTAGTTGGAAATCTGGATTTACTACCTGTAAATTAATTATATATTTTTCTGTCTACCCTTTACAACAAACCTTATAACTCTGTATAAATTTTCTCCTTGGCAGAGTTCATCCATTAGAAATTAAGTGCTGCTTTTTTACTGAAAAAAATGTTACTAATATTTATTTTAAACTCACTAGGCCAGCCAGGAAGTTTTCCTGTTGCCATAAAATTAAAAAGCCTTCTATAGGGATGTTATGGGCAACAGACTCTTGGAGGTAACTTAGCTTCTACCCAGTGTTTTCGAGTCCCTCATCCTTCATTTTCCTATTTCCTAACTTTCTCAAACTTCTCAACTTTGACAGAAAGCCAAGACTTTTACAATGCACTGAACTCGGAGATAAATTCAACAACAGCTACTTTAACTACTATTATAGTTTCCCTTTCAAAAATCCCAACACTGAGCCAAATTTTCTGGTGGCCATGAACTGATATTTAGATGTGACTTTCTCATGTCTTTTTGGATAACACAGCATTTCATTCCTCAGTGGGGTATATTTCCTGTCATAATCATGATTATTGTGAGATTCATAAACAACTTTTGTATCAGCCCTGTACAGCAGATCATAAGTGGTTATTTAGCATGGAGGTTAGCAAGATCCATGAAATATAAAATGTTTCTGCAATTTATTGGCATTACTGTAGCCCATCCAGCTACTTATTGTTGGGGAAAAAATAGTGAAAGGTAGAAACATTGAAGAATTCGACCATTTGGTTATTCTGAGATCTTTTGTTATCTTCAAATCTTCTGCCTCTGGCGTTACAATCAGGTTGTCAGACAATGTGGAATTATATTCATTTGAATGTTAAACTGAAAAGAAATAAGCTCATTCACTTATTATTCTCATGAATTCTATCAGTGCCTACTGGCTGATCATGCAATGAAAACTGCATATATGATTTTCTTTTACATTTAATTTATTTTTGTTTTTAATAACATTTTACTGGAAAATAATAAACACTATGACGTAATATTGCTCTTTGAAATATGGTTAAACCTGGAATTATCATAAAAAAGCATTTTTTCGTTCCCTACGTTTTATAGCAACACTATCGTCAAAGGGCATTGACAGGGCTATGATGAATTAGAAATCTCTTGTTTATTTTCTTTCAGGCTTTTTTTTAACCTGTTCAGAAGAAACAGTCTAGAAAATTTAGTAGTAAGCAGTTTGTGTAATAATAAGGATGTTAGAAAAGCAAAGGTCCCTAGAAGACATAATTTAGTTCATGCAGAGAGTATACACATTATCTGAGTTCATGGCCTAAGCAATTAGGCTTTAATAAATGTAAAGTTTATCATGTACCTAGCTTATGTTTTCACTGTGCCTGAAAAGCAGTTCTAATATATGGCCGAAGGTAAATATCTCAATATTTTTGTAATGCTCCTTAACATGGAGAATGCACTTAGTTTTATACACTTCCTATGAAATTCTTAATCATTTAGTCTTTGATGAAATAATTAAACAACTACGAGCATGCTTAAAATCATGTAAATCAAAGTATAATATCTGCTACTATTCTTATGAAATAATATAATGATTATGTGTATAAGTGTAATGATTACCTTAATATTACTATATGACTGGCTACTATCTTCATTATTGTGCTATAGCTTTATTTAAAAATATCTCCAACTAAATGAGGCTTTCTTTTGGGGGGATTATTAATAAAAAAAAAATTTAGCTTAAAATGTGATAGATTTTGTTGTGTGACCAAAAATGAAACACTCCCGTATTTAACAGTCGATTGCAATATATATTATCATTATATTAGTTAACAGCATACAATGAAATTTAGCTAAATTAACTATCTTGATGAAAGCTTTGGGAAGGAAAACAGAATGGTAAGTGGTCAAACGTTATAGTCTCAAACATGAAACAAAACCTCACAGTCTCAAGACCTGGGGAGTGAGAACGAATAAAAGAAAAAATACTGAACAGAACAATCTGAGGTGTTGTTAGAGTCTCTTAGGAAATCATATAACAAGATTCAGGAAAAAAAATTTAAACCTCGAAAAATGGAGAGTTAGTGATAATGAAAAGCTGAGAGTAAATTATTGGTATCTGAAAGGGTAACATGTAAAGTGGGAAAAGCAGAGCCAAGGACAGAGGAGATAACTAAAAAGGTAACCCTTTCTCACCATTAGGAAACCAAACATAAATCTTAAGAAATAGGAGAGAAGAAAACGAGGTGGGAGGAAAAAAAGGGTAAGAGGAGGAGGAGCCACTGGAAAAGGAGGAGTAGGAAAAGTTTAAAAATGAATTTCTAACATACAGCATGGAAGTGAAAAATAGGAATAATAGAAAATGCCAATTACTGCTTTCAATAGAAATTTCTTATGATTTGAGGTTACAAATGGCAAATGATTATTATTAGTTATGGGGAGTTTGTTTATAAACAAGGTAGAATAGATCATTTATGTCTTGCTAATATCTTGTAAATTTGAGTTCCAGTGGTATTAATTGATCTACATTGAAAACTATCTAATAAATGCATTTAATAGAGAGGCTTACTAATATGTTACATATATGTTTCTGATCTATCACTTCTTTTCTGTAATGAAACAATATTTAAAATACACAAGTGTGTTCAGTGTGCATTAAGAAAATGTGAACAAATAAAAGTTGCTCATGAATTTATTTTTTAACATGGAAATATTAGATAATCATAACTTTTCATTATTACTAAAGGTGCCAATATGTCCTAGTGATTTTAAGAGCAAAGTGCATTATAATATTATGAAAAACAATTAGATCTTTAGAATGCAGAATAAGCAGTAACACATTTGATATTTATTTAAAGAAAGCCAGGGATCAGAGTTATTGCTGTGATCCTTAGCAAGTGGTAAAGGAAATACAAAGACACAATTTTCTATTTATGAAATTGCTTGTATTTCAAAGGTTACTATTGATAATTCCAAAAGTCATTACAACAACAAAAATACACCTAGGGAGGCAGTCACTGAAAATTACTTATAGTAGAGCAAAATAGTTTAAAAAAAATCATTTGAATGTCAACAGTTAAAATAAATTATATACATATATATGCATATGTATACAGTCACATGTCACTTAACAATGGGGATATGTTCTGAGGAATGCTTCTTTAGTCCATTTTGTCATTGTATGTACATGTAATAGTGTACTTACACAAACCTAAATGGTATAGCCTCCTGCCTATGTAGTCCGTATAATATAGTGATTACTGTAGGCAATCGTAACACAAGGGTAAGTGTTTGTGTGCTTAAATATAGCTAAACATAGAAAAGGTACAGTAAAATCACAGTTTAAAAGGTAAAAAATGGTACTCATTTATAGGGCACTGATCATGAATGAAACCTGAAGGACTGGGAGTTGCTGTGAGTGAGTCAGTAAATGTTAAACAAATTGTGAAGTCCTAGGATATCACTGTTTACTACTGTAGACTGTATAAACACTCTACACTTAGGCTACAATAATTTATTTTAAAAATTCTTTTTTTAATAATAAACTAACCTTAGCTTAGTGTAACTTTTAAATTTACAAATTTTTAAGCTTTTTAAAGTTTTACTCTTTTATAATAACACAGTTTAAAACACAAATTTACAGCTGTACAAAAATACTCTTTTTATATCTTTATTTTATAATATATTTTGTATTTAATTTTTTAACTTTAAAAAATTTTATTTTTTGTGGAAAACTAAGAAACATCTTAATTACAGATCAGGGTCATTAATATCACTGTTTCTGCCTCTGCATCTTGCCTTACTGGAAACTCTTCTGGGGCAATCAGGGTCAGGATCATTAATATCACTGTCTTCCACCTCTTCAGCATCTTGTGCTACTGGAAAGTCTTCCAGGGCAATAACACACATGGCGCTGCCAACTCCTATAATAACAATGCCTTCTGGAATACCTCCTGAAGTGCCTGCCTGAGGCTGTTTTACAGTTAACATATTATTTTTTAAATGAGTAGGAATACACTGTAAAATAACAATAAAATGGACAGTATAGTCAATGCATAATCCAGTTACATTGTCTTTTATTATAATTATCAAGTATTATGTACTATATATAATTGTATGCATGTAAAGTTCTATACTTTTACAGGACTGGCAGGGCAGTAAGTTTGTTTTACAATAAACACGTAAGTAATGCCTTGTGTTACAACTTTGTGATGACTAAGAGGTCATTAGGAAGTAGAATTGTTTTTTGCTTTTTTATAAGCTTGTGGGATCGCCATTGTGTATGTGGTCTGTTTTGACTGAAACATTACTATACAATGCATGACTATAAAATATATGATACATGTATACATAGTCACATGTATACATGCATACATACATATATTTTATAAATATACATATCACATTGCAATACTCACAGGATCTTTCTGATTAGAATTGGTCACATAAGGTATTTTTAAAGTTGTAGTTAATCTCTTAATTTTTATTCTTAATCATAAAATACGTTTTCAAAGGTAAATCTGAATTTGCAACATAGATTCCCCTTTAAGTAGCGTTTCCAGTTGTCTCACACTAATTAGTGTATACAAACTGAAATAACTATAATGCAGATTTCATTAAAGTTAGGAGACAATTCAGTAAAGCCATTTCTCTAGGAATTACATTTCTTTAGCTCCTACCAACAGAATGATGAATCCCAAATTTACATACACATCCAACAATATTTCGCAACCTCCAGAACTTCATCCCTGTATCTATTGGACATTTCCACATGGATGGCACATGAGCACCTAAAATTTTACATTTTCATACTTCAAAGATGCCTATCCTCTATAGTTCATTCCTTAGTGGATGACTCTACAATCCACCCAGTTATCAACTAGTCTGAAAACATCCTAGTCAGAAAAGAAGACATCTTACATGCCTTCCTCTTTTTTTTTTTTAATTTCTATATTTCAATGAAGTTGACAATTTTGTCTCACAAATTTCTATTGTATCTACTTATCCATATCTAAGTCCATGCTAGTACTTTAATTCAGGGCCACATCTCTACTTTCCTGGCTTCTTATCTAATCTTGTCTCCTCACACTCCTTTTTACACTCTCATTAAAATATCTTCTCATTAACATACATATTTAGTCTTGTTATGCCTTTGCTCACTGTTTTGAAATGGTTCATTTTAACTTTGAAAACGCATCAAATATGACATCATAGGCAATCGTAACACAAGGGTAAGTGTTTGTGTGCTTAAATATAGCTAAACATAGAAAAGGTACAGTAAAATCACAGTTTAAAAGGTAAAAAATGGTACTCATTTATAGGGCACTGATCATGAATGAAACCTGAAGGACTGGGAGTTGCTGTGAGTGAGTCAGTAAATGTTAAACAAATTGTGAAGTCCTAGGATATCACTGTTTACTACTGTAGACTGTATAAACACTCTACACTTAGGCTACAATAATTTATTTTAAAAATTCTTTTTTTAATAATAAACTAACCTTAGCTTAGTGTAACTTTTAAATTTACAAATTTTTAAGCTTTTTAAAGTTTTACTCTTTTATAATAACACAGTTTAAAACACAAATTTACAGCTGTACAAAAATACTCTTTTTATATCTTTATTTTATAATATATTTTGTATTTAATTTTTTAACTTTAAAAAATTTTATTTTTTGTGGAAAACTAAGAAACATCTTAATTACAGATCAGGGTCATTAATATCACTGTTTCTGCCTCTGCATCTTGCCTTACTGGAAACTCTTCTGGGGCAATCAGGGTCAGGATCATTAATATCACTGTCTTCCACCTCTTCAGCATCTTGTGCTACTGGAAAGTCTTCCAGGGCAATAACACACATGGCGCTGCCAACTCCTATAATAACAATGCCTTCTGGAATACCTCCTGAAGTGCCTGCCTGAGGCTGTTTTACAGTTAACATATTATTTTTTAAATGAGTAGGAATACACTGTAAAATAACAATAAAATGGACAGTATAGTCAATGCATAATCCAGTTACATTGTCTTTTATTATAATTATCAAGTATTATGTACTATATATAATTGTATGCATGTAAAGTTCTATACTTTTACAGGACTGGCAGGGCAGTAAGTTTGTTTTACAATAAACACGTAAGTAATGCCTTGTGTTACAACTTTGTGATGACTAAGAGGTCATTAGGAAGTAGAATTGTTTTTTGCTTTTTTATAAGCTTGTGGGATCGCCATTGTGTATGTGGTCTGTTTTGACTGAAACATTACTATACAATGCATGACTATAAAATATATGATACATGTATACATAGTCACATGTATACATGCATACATACATATATTTTATAAATATACATATCACATTGCAATACTCACAGGATCTTTCTGATTAGAATTGGTCACATAAGGTATTTTTAAAGTTGTAGTTAATCTCTTAATTTTTATTCTTAATCATAAAATACGTTTTCAAAGGTAAATCTGAATTTGCAACATAGATTCCCCTTTAAGTAGCGTTTCCAGTTGTCTCACACTAATTAGTGTATACAAACTGAAATAACTATAATGCAGATTTCATTAAAGTTAGGAGACAATTCAGTAAAGCCATTTCTCTAGGAATTACATTTCTTTAGCTCCTACCAACAGAATGATGAATCCCAAATTTACATACACATCCAACAATATTTCGCAACCTCCGGAACTTCATCCCTGTATCTATTGGACATTTCCACATGGATGGCACATGAGCACCTAAAATTTTACATTTTCATACTTCAAAGATGCCTATCCTCTATAGTTCATTCCTTAGTGGATGACTCTACAATCCACCCAGTTATCAACTAGTCTGAAAACATCCTAGTCAGAAAAGAAGACATCTTACATGCCTTCCTCTTTTTTTTTTTTAATTTCTATATTTCAATGAAGTTGACAATTTTGTCTCACAAATTTCTATTGTATCTACTTATCCATATCTAAGTCCATGCTAGTACTTTAATTCAGGGCCACATCTCTACTTTCCTGGCTTCTTATCTAATCTTGTCTCCTCACACTCCTTTTTACACTCTCATTAAAATATCTTCTCATTAACATACATATTTAGTCTTGTTATGCCTTTGCTCACTGTTTTGAAATGGTTCATTTTAACTTTGAAAACGCATCAAATATGACATCACATTCCATCATAGTATGCACACAACAAAGTTCTTCTTTAAATTTCTTTGTATACTCAATCACTCTCAAACTTTTGGACTTTGATTTTCCTGTTGCCTGCCATTCGACACGTTGTTTCCTTTGCCTTAAACAGCTACATTGGATTTTTCCGTTGAGTCTCAATAAAACCATGCTCTCTTCTGTAAAGAATTTCCTAATGTTGTTCATGAAGGCCCAGAAAAAATTCCAATTTAATACACATTGTTTCTCTTACAAACTTCCCTTATAGTAAGAGCCAAAATGTATTAGACTTTTCTACAATATTTGTGGGATATACCCTCATGCAAAAATGTAAACAACTCATTTTATTTGGAGTCTGAAGGCTTCTAACTCAATGCCAGTATTCCCAACTATATTACCATCATTCCCTCTCCTATGAAGATAATTTTCTTTGTGAAGAAAAGGAGGCAAATTCATACTTTTTAAAACTTCAAGTGCCTCCCGCATGAACTACATGACATTGGGAACATTGTTATCAAATCATCAGGCATTCAGTCTAGCTCCTGCTGCTCACCACCCAGACAGACAATCACTGAGACAATGAGTATTGCCAGGGAAGAAGGCCTTAATCAGGTGCTGCAGTTGAGGCGATGGGAGATCAGTCTCAAATCCATCTGCCTGACTGACTAAGCTGGGGGGTTATATAGCGGGAAATAATGTAGCTACATGCCAGTAAACAGGAATTCAGGAAGAGAAAGGAAAACATGAAGATATGGGGTCTGGCATCTCATGGTCTGGATCTGGTGATCTGGTGAATTTCAGTTCCTTGATATTATCTGGGATGACTGAGGATCTGTTTCCTGAAGAATGAACTCAAATAAGAGAAATGTAGTTTCAAGCTTTAAGTTTGAGAAGGTCAATTCTATCTTTATTTTAAAAGATTGTAAACATGAATTCTATGAGACAATTGGGCCAGTTTCAATGTTTATACTAATACAGGCTGAATTTACTCTTTAAAAAAGCTATGTATATACTAAGCTGTTTACACAGGATGCTTACTAACTTGATGGAATCTATGGAACCATTTTTCAGAGATATATTAAATATGTTAATGACCTCCCGTCTTGTTAAAGCCCAATTTATTTTTCCTTCCATTATTTTCTATGTGGCATATAAACAGAGGATCTGGGGCGTACAACTTGATTTCATCTTTCTATACTGGTTAATGCCCTTGGCTTAATGTATCTGATGTACCAACCAAGCACACACTAGGGCAGCATCACCATAACTGAGACATGCTAAAAAATTGCTTTTCAAATATCAGAAAGAGAATTAGTTACTTTTTAGTACTTAGAGACACAACATTGACTACCCTTGTGTTATCTTCAAGGTATCTGTTGTTATCAGTTGGCAGAAATCTAGTTTATCAAAGTTGCTAAATGGTTACTAAGTTTTATAAATATCACTGGTAATTCAACCTCCACTTCTACTTAATCCTGTAACCCCCAAATATAACCTTCTCATGCAAGGGAATTATGTTAGCTGAAACATGGCTATGCCTACAATTGTCTTCTCAAATAAAAGCCTGTAATTCCTTATCTTTATTTTGATTTATCTCTCCAGAACTCACTGTTACATCAACAAAAATAATAAATTCAACATCACAATATGAGATGTCACATATGTCTGTTTACAAATCTGTTTCCCCAGAAAGTTAATTCGCGCCAACATCAATGACTTTTTGTGAGAGTAAGAAATTCTTGGATAGAAAGCTGAAACTGGACATCACAGAAGACAGAATTAGGGGAATTTTAGAAGATCAAATATTTGCTAAGTGCAAATAAATTCAAACCCAGATCTCTGTGACTTCAAAGTCTATCTTCCTTGCAATGAATTTCCTAGTACTTGTGCCCAATATTCTTAGATAAAATCTAGAGCAAACCTAGGCAGTTACTAAAGCCTAGTCTTCTGAATGATGCTCTACCACAATAACTAAGTACAGGTTGCATCAGAGTGATTACATTCGAGTGTTCATTCCTAAGTCTAAGTTCATGGATAGGGAAACACTGACACTTTACAACAGATCTGTTACCATCCAATATAACAAAAGTATGAGGACACTGTATTAGGTCAAAGAGAGTCCTGGAAGGTTTATAGTATTAAGAGAATCACAGATGATCTTGAAAAGCATTGGGAAAATGACAGGTGCGAAAGCCCATGCCTAAAATGCTGGCATTTTGCGAGGCTGAGGCAGGAGGAACACTTAAGCCCAGGAGTTTAAGACTAGCCTGGGCAATACAGTGAGATTTCATCTCTACATTTTTTTTTTTTTTAAACAAATTAGCTGAGTATGTTGGCATAGGCCTGTAGCCCCAGCTACTCATGAAGCTGAGCTGGGAGGATAGCTTGACTGTAGCCTACATTACTCCACTTTACTCCATCCTGGGTGACAGAGCAAGGAGCTGTCTCAAAAAAAAAAAAAGAAAAAAAAAAAAGTATATTTATAAACGTGGCTACAAATTCTACCATGCTATTAATTATACATCTCGGAATAAAATAAATCTCGAGCATTCTAAAATTCAGTTACCCAATTTTTTTAAGTGAAAAAGTGAGAACACAAAATTTTTTGGACGCATTCATCCTTCATTAATATAAATAAATGTCAGTCCGAAACATAAAAATGTTTAATTTGAAAAGGAAATA
>NW_012103254.1:5162128-5171494 GCF_000951045.1 Mandrillus leucophaeus | reverse complement strand
TACAACTTGATTTCATCTTTCTATACTGGTTAATGCCCTTGGCTTAATGTATCTGATGTACCAACCAAGCACACACTAGGGCAGCATCACCATAACTGAGACATGCTAAAAAATTGCTTTTCAAATATCAGAAAGAGAATTAGTTACTTTTTAGTACTTAGAGACACAACATTGACTACCCTTGTGTTATCTTCAAGGTATCTGTTGTTATCAGTTGGCAGAAATCTAGTTTATCAAAGTTGCTAAATGGTTACTAAGTTTTATAAATATCACTGGTAATTCAACCTCCACTTCTACTTAATCCTGTAACCCCCAAATATAACCTTCTCATGCAAGGGAATTATGTTAGCTGAAACATGGCTATGCCTACAATTGTCTTCTCAAATAAAAGCCTGTAATTCCTTATCTTTATTTTGATTTATCTCTCCAGAACTCACTGTTACATCAACAAAAATAATAAATTCAACATCACAATATGAGATGTCACATATGTCTGTTTACAAATCTGTTTCCCCAGAAAGTTAATTCGCGCCAACATCAATGACTTTTTGTGAGAGTAAGAAATTCTTGGATAGAAAGCTGAAACTGGACATCACAGAAGACAGAATTAGGGGAATTTTAGAAGATCAAATATTTGCTAAGTGCAAATAAATTCAAACCCAGATCTCTGTGACTTCAAAGTCTATCTTCCTTGCAATGAATTTCCTAGTACTTGTGCCCAATATTCTTAGATAAAATCTAGAGCAAACCTAGGCAGTTACTAAAGCCTAGTCTTCTGAATGATGCTCTACCACAATAACTAAGTACAGGTTGCATCAGAGTGATTACATTCGAGTGTTCATTCCTAAGTCTAAGTTCATGGATAGGGAAACACTGACACTTTACAACAGATCTGTTACCATCCAATATAACAAAAGTATGAGGACACTGTATTAGGTCAAAGAGAGTCCTGGAAGGTTTATAGTATTAAGAGAATCACAGATGATCTTGAAAAGCATTGGGAAAATGACAGGTGCGAAAGCCCATGCCTAAAATGCTGGCATTTTGCGAGGCTGAGGCAGGAGGAACACTTAAGCCCAGGAGTTTAAGACTAGCCTGGGCAATACAGTGAGATTTCATCTCTACATTTTTTTTTTTTTTAAACAAATTAGCTGAGTATGTTGGCATAGGCCTGTAGCCCCAGCTACTCATGAAGCTGAGCTGGGAGGATAGCTTGACTGTAGCCTACATTACTCCACTTTACTCCATCCTGGGTGACAGAGCAAGGAGCTGTCTCAAAAAAAAAAAAAGAAAAAAAAAAAAGTATATTTATAAACGTGGCTACAAATTCTACCATGCTATTAATTATACATCTCGGAATAAAATAAATCTCGAGCATTCTAAAATTCAGTTACCCAATTTTTTTAAGTGAAAAAGTGAGAACACAAAATTTTTTGGACGCATTCATCCTTCATTAATATAAATAAATGTCAGTCCGAAACATAAAAATGTTTAATTTGAAAAGGAAATACTTACATTTCCTCTAAATTTACATCTGCAAAGAATGAATCAAAAGCCAGAGTATGGCCTGGAAGAAATGTATTTGATATTCAGTTTTTTAAAAAGTGTCATGGACTGCAGGTAAAGCAAATTTGACAAACTATCATAGTTTGGAGGATTGCAGAAATGTAAAACTGTTGGTATAGACTGTAGCCTGAAAAACAAACAAACAAACAAAAAAAAAAAACTAAGTGAGGTATGATGTTTCGTAGTTAGAAAAAAATAAAATATATTTGAGAGAAAAACAACAACAACAACAAAACAGATTAGTGAAATAAGAAAGACTGCCAAATTTTCTGTTGGCGTGCTACCGTTCTTTTCTGAGCCCACTGCTACAGAAAGTAAGTAAATCACTGAGCTTTTTCAACTAAAACTTAAAATTCATTGCAACAAAATATTTGGGATTATTACCAGCAGGTCACCATTTGCGCATGGAAGAAAAGACAGTTTCCATCCTTAGAAGAGTTTAAACTCAAGGAAAACTCTCAGCAAATGTGTCAAATTAATAAAGATTTTTTTTTTGTATTCTTCTACCTTCTTCTCTGTGCTTAGATTTCGTCTTAGTTCTTTTGTATCCAGATACATCCTGTTCTAGGACCTATTCAATCTATCTAGGCTTGATATGGAAAAAATGAGATGTACTTAGAGCTAACATTATTTTTCTCAATGTAATTCATGGAAATTCTAAGGTGAATATTTTGGATTACTTAACTAACAACTAGAAAAAGAAAACATGTAATGTATATTAACATGGGAATACATTTAAGACATAGTGTAATGCATATCTGTTTACCTTCCTTTCATTATAAATCTAGTTTGATAAATTTGTACCAAAAATTGACACAATAAAATAAATAATATCTCAAGATTTTACAAAATAGTCAGGAGGAAAAAAAATACATTTCCAACTCCCCTGATCCCTGAGAATAATTACCTATTCTGCCTGTATTTAATGCCTTCAGACTTTAGTCTAACTTAAATGTGAATGCAATTTTAAAATTGAAAATTAGTTTCTCTTTCTTATCAATATTGAAATGAGAAGAAATTCAGGAGAAATTCTGTGCTTCTCTTATGGAGAAGCCATGTTTCACACTTCTGAGTGTGTGTTTTATTTTTCTATAGCTTTTCAGAAAGTATAACTTTTGTGTATTTTTTTTTCTCTTTCAGAAACTCAAGATCACCTTGACAATGATTGCTCCATTTGAACCATTTGAGAAAGAACAGCAGAGCAATTTTACCAAGGACTAAATAGTTTCAAATGGGCTGAGATACTGATTCCAGACAGCCAAATGACCATTAAAACAGAGATGGGCGGTTGTGGAATATGAAACTAATTTGAGAAATGTGTATTTTGACATTTTTTATTACACAAGCAGTCATATACACTCTAACATTTCCTTTGAGATATGAGGAAAAAGTTATTCTTGCCACAGAAATGAAAGGGCAGTTAAAGAGGGAAACTCATTTATATAGATTTTCATGTGACTATGATAAAACCAACAATACCAAAATGATATAAGTGGGGGAAATGGTAAGTGCAGGAAGGCACTTAGCATCTAACCTTTGCCACTCTGATCATCTCAGAGACACCAGGAGTTGACACAAAATCAAGTAAACACACAGAGCTGGGAAAAATTAGAAAATGTTAAAAAGCTACATGGCACTTCAAATCAAGAATAGCGTAGTAATGTCTTGGTACCTAAAATCATATCTCTGGAAAATATTTAAAATTCTTTTGGATAATTTGAACTTGCTGTGTTAAATAAAGAATAATGTTGCTTAGTTATGTAGATTTCAATCTGCAGCAGTTTGGTTGAATATAGTTCCTGATGTAACACATAGAAACCAAGCAACACACATTTGTGTAATTAATAAAATTACATACTTAGTTTGATTTCACATAGCATTCTAATACGGCAATATATTATTACAATTTTACAACACAATATTTCATTGTTGGAAGAAGTACAATCATTTACCTTAACATATATTTTGTATAATGAATCAAGTCATTATTAAAAGAAGGGGTCTTAGGGGATTTCAGAGGTTTTTAACAAGCTGTTGTTAAATACACTGTGAATTACATTGGCAAGTATCAAGCATTTGTTTGGTTATCTTTATATTCTTAGAACACTATAGCTCAACACAAAAATGGAAAACAAAATGTACAACACCAAACAATACTAGAAATGCTCCCGTTCTTGAATTTTTATTAGTTTCCTAATTAAATATTCAATTCTAGTGGTGTAATTTCAATAGTCTCTAGATTCTACACATGGCCGAGGAAACTCATTTGTTAAGGTATTTTTTTGTAACATAAAAATAACTCTTGGCCCCATTTATTTGTACCTTCTCTTTTATTTCTGCAACAATGTGAAGTTGTATTTGAAATTGTATCTATACAATTCTTACCAATTATACTATTGTTCACATGCCACTTCAAGAATGTCACCTTACAATTTTCTGGTTATCATTTGCAAAGTCTGCAATGCCTTTGCCTTAGAGGCTATGCAAATTTTTTGTTAGATATAAGCCTTCTCATTTCTGATTTCAGGAAGTCAACATAACCCATCTGCTGCTTTCACTTCCCAGCTGTATGCAACTATGCCAAATTGCTCTAAGTTGAGCTTTATACTGTTTTCGTAGGCTATCCTTTACCCACCGTGCTTACATTTTCCTTGTGTAATTCACCCTAGACACAGGTGCAGATGGTATGTAGAGAAGAGCAATGCATTTGGGAACATGTAATATTTGGCTTGCAAGGGCTTTGACAGAACTTCAAATTATAGTTCTAAAAAGTGAATTAATTTAGTAAAGGGATGGGCACTAGTGCATCAAAATGGATACAGCTCTCAAAATGATGCCTGATTCAAATTCTGTTTCCATGTTTCTTGAAGAAGTCTTTTAGTTTGTTGCTTCCTTTTTAAACATTCCCAAAATAAAATCTTGTAACTTTTCAGTAACTTTCCAAGGATGTGTTTTACAAACAAATCTATAATCTATATAGAGAGATGATTGATAGACCAATAGCTGATAGATACATAATTTGTAGAATGATTTGTGTTTATTAGCATTGTGCTATGTAGTTATTATATAGTCTTCTGACCAACATTAAGTGTACTCAATAGGCTTACGTTCCACAAGACATTAGAAGTAAGAATTGAGCAGGTAGGCAAGTCGTTATCAACAGACTATTACAATGTTTAACTCCTCTGAAATGCTCACAAATAAAAACATATTGCAAGGAAGTTATAACCTTATAATTGCCCATTGAAAAGGCAATTATGGACACCATCATTTTGTTATCCCAGATTTGTATATGGAAGCCATTAAAACTGCGTTCACTACTAAAGTGAATTTGTATACCTTAGCAGTTTAGACTACACTGATAATATTTGGGGCTGGCAGGTTGATAATGATTCTTCTTTACGTGCTAACATATTTTGTTACATTTATAAAGAAAAACAGTAAGATGAGAAAGATGAAGAAATATACTTTAATGAGCAGTGGCAGAAAGAGTAAGTCATTCAAACTTTCAAATACATGCTCATTTTAATATAGTCACTGTATAGAGTGACTATAGATAATAAAAATCATAGAATAAATGTACTGCTATGCATGTTTATAAAGTATCTACCTTTAAGTGATATTAGAACCCAAGAATATCGGCATTTGTGGCAGAAACAGTGACCGAACACAAAAAATGTGTTGCTATTAGAAGTGTCAGTGTATTTCATGGTCTCATTGAATGTCTCGATTTGTGTATAACGGACACTTTTTACTAAGTGTAGCTTCTAATCTTGAACTGACATGATACATTCATCACAATTTAGTGTCAAGAGAGATACCATCATATCAGCTTCTTGGTGCCAGAGAATTCAGGATAAAAAAAAAAAAAGCACAAGTTTATCTGTAAGGATGTCAAATGTTTCTTAGGATTTTGACTTACTTGTCAGTTTATAACTTTTTCAAATGTCCTAGATATGCATTTAAAATAAATGTTAGGAATAAAGGACAGCTCATAACTTGCATAAGTTTAAGAGAAAGGACAAACTGCACCTTCTCCTTCCTAATCCCTTGCCACCCAAATCAGGACACAATGGAATCATAGAAGATATGGATTAAATTTTTCACTTTAAGAAAAGTAACTTCAAAGATACTCTCTATATAAATACATTTCTGGTACAATTCTGTGAATAATGATGGATATGAAGTGACATAGAACAATGAAAGCATGCTCCTTAAAATAGATATGTAAATTTTACATTAAAAGTCTCACATTTTTAAAGGCCTATTTTCTTTCAAAGAATCTAGAATGAGATTTAACACAGTATTAACTAGTCAAAAGTTGTTCTTTCTAATATCGAAAAAAGATATTTTTAAGTCCTGACATTACTTTAATCAAATATGCATAAATATGTATATCTTAAATGAGTCAAAAATCACTCAAAGTCAGAACAAACAATATATAGCAATTTCTGATTTATTTGAAGATGGGAAAAAATTTATTTTAAAGACTATTTTATTAAATCCTATGCTATGCTATGCTAGTCATGGAAAATATTTTCTGTAGAATGATTTTATTGCATAAAATCTCAATATTCCCTGATTCCTCAGCTAATTTCTTTTGGCCTGAATTAGTTCTACAATTACTTACTCATGCATGAAAGATGTGTGTGAGCCTATGGGATTTTTTATTCTATTACAGAAAAGCAGAGGTGTATATACATACATTAGATAGATAATTATTTATTTTCATAATTATTCACTGGGAGCCTAATATGAGTTCTGTGCTTGCTTTCAAAGAGTTTTATGTTTACTGACACACAGGTCCAAGTTCTATTTACCTGTAGTATACGGATAGTTAATGTCAGTTGGTTTTTCAAGCAATCCATCTAGTTGCTTATAGAAGAATTTGAAATGCTGCAAAATGGGCCATTGTTAACATTCCATAAATATGGGTAGTTAGTGGGACACACATACCCCATGAAACAAGACCATAGTGAGATGAAGAAGCTATTCTATCTTTCTCCAGGGAATGAGGGATTATCTGTATATCTGATAAGATTAAAATGGGAAAAAAAGAAAAGACAATCTCTTCTTTGTTACTAGACAAAGACACTGAACAATTACATGCATCTTTAGGGTAAGATAATATCTTAACTAATTCATGTATACATACCTTCTCCACCATTCTCCCTGCCCCAATCCAAAGAGCAATGTTTTAAACAACACAAATCTGTAACATCTTCACTCTAACTATTCATCAGCTTCCCAATGTGCTTGAGATAAAGTCTCTGAGCCCTTGTTTACCATCCTAGAGTCATCTGTGAGGAATTTTCTTTTGCTCCTTGCTTGCCTTCTCCATTTCCATGTTCCACTTCTTCACCATCACGAGACACCTAAAATAGAGCATTTCCATGTTATTTTCATCATTTTCACTTATTTACCTCCTACTTTCCCTTAAATCTCACCACACATATTCCCTTTAAGGGAAACCTTCCAAAATCAGTATACCACTGTTGCTTACTTCTTGTTATAATTAATTATAATTTTAACATAATATGCTGTTTTGATTGATGCCTTACTCTAACACTAGAAGCTCCAGAGGACAAAATTTTGTCTATTTTTACTCACTCATATATACTATCATATTTCCCATTGATTGGCAGTCAATAGGTAATAGAAACCCAAATAATATTTAGTGAAGGGCTGTACCTCAGTGCGTACAAGCTGAAGAAAACATTAGCTAAATGAATATTGAAGTAGAATTTTGGGCAAGCTTTGATCAATTTAATACTTAGATACACCTTATAATTGTCTCTGCTGTAGGAGTTGTCTACTTAAAAATGTATATTTGATTGTTTACCAGGTAATGTTCACATACATTATTTTATCTGGTCCTCACAATTCTATAATAAGTAAATGGTGGCTGATTATCACACACACAGACATTAAGATGTCATCTACATACTTGTCAGATGTCCAGTGTATGGAAAATTGCCCTCCTCATCTTTTTGAATCAGTTATATCATATATCACAATGTACAACTCTATTTTACTGAAGTAAGTGTCTCAGAGTAAGATGCTCTTTTACTTTTATTTTTTTTTTATCTCATTGCTTCAATTACTATTGGAAAATATGAGCAATTAATAAAGTTCTCTGTTTTTATTTTTGGGGTTTGAATAAGAATTAAAAGGAAAACTCCTTTCCTTACTAACTTTACTAGTTTGGAAAAGAAAAGCTAAGGAGTTAGTTATTTTAGCAGAATGAAAATAGTAAAGGAAATAGAGGAAATTGGGTACTTAGGTTAAAGCCTTACATGTTTGAAGCCAGTGTGTAGTGCACAACAGAAACTAACAGGATTATCATTGATTCTTCCTCAGTATTAAATTGAATGTTCTGTTTTTATTTGGTTTTACCAAGCATTGGACAGCCTTAGAGCTGCAGCTAAAGTTACATATTTTCTTCCTCCATTTCAGAGGCTCATTGTAATGATTTTTTTTTTTTTGAAATCAGAAAAAATATATTTTTTTGCACAAATTTGCAACCTAAAATATTTTGTTTTATTCATTTCTTTGATAATACTAGTGTCTCGTAGATGCAAGACAAGGAAAATAGCTCATGTCTTTATATTATGAAAATAATTATCAATTTCCCATTTTTAGCTTTGTTGCCAACCTATTGTCTTAGGCAAGATTCCCTACCATTCATTTTACCAGTCTAAAAGTTTGACATAATATTGTCTATTTTACTTTAGGGTTAGAAATATGCTAGAGGAGGTATCAGTATTAACAGATAATTCTAGAATAAGTTTGAAAATATAGGATGATCTTTATATATTTCTAACTCAATTTATTTTCACCTAATTATTCCATCTTTCAATTCAGAGTTCTTCATTTATGATTTTGATGTTCAAATTTACTTTTCTTGAATTCCATTTTTGGGTAACTTCCAGTTACAATATTTTGAAAAAAGAAATTCCTCCAAGAAAACCCAGCTTATTATCAAACTAAAACAAGAGCAAAAATGTAAATTTTGCCTATATAGCATCGGTAAAAATGCCTAGAACAGACATTATCTTCCATAGTTTGGTAAGTCTTTAGAAAGTTGAAAAGTTTAACAATTAATCCTTTATCTTAAATAATGTAGAAGGATTCTCGTGTGTTAGAGCCGTAGTCAAAACACTTTACTATGCATAAACTATTTGTTTACAATTCTACCACGAAAACACCAAAGGGAACAAAATGTTATAAATAAGCACACAGATAATCAAATTCTAAATTCTATATGGAGGGCTAAACAAGTCATAGGGTTAGAAAGTTGGGAGCTTTGTTATAGGAACCTCTGTTCAAGATTGTGAGGTTTCCCAAATGATGATTTTCTTAATTGACTAAAATTTTAAAAAGAAGATTGAAAAACTTCAGAAGCAATTTGAAAAGAACTATCATAGAACAGGAGAGTGTAGCAGATGACATGTCTCAAACATTTTCAATTTTCAGAAGTGGTATAGAAACTGGAGCACTTCTATTTAGGAGACATTTTATCAAAAAATTAAAACAAATAATAAATAAATAAATAATAGATGTTCTAAAAATAAGATATGGAAAAAAGAACAACAGCAACATGTAACATAGAGTGACAAAGAAATGGAAAACATGGAAGGAATCCCAAGAGATATGAAGGATAAAAGGATAAAGTTTAACGTAGATTTAGAGTTCCAGAAATAGTTAATAGAGAAAAATATTGGCGAGCCAGCACAGAAAGGTATATTGATTAAAATTTTTCCAGAAATGTTGAAAGTCATAAATTCTACTTTTTTTTTT
>NW_012103254.1:5160508-5162078 GCF_000951045.1 Mandrillus leucophaeus | reverse complement strand
CACCACCATGCCCAGCTAAGTTTTGTGTTTTTTAGTAGAGACAGGGTTTCACCATGTTGGCCAGGATAGTCTTGATCTTCTGACCTTGTGATCCCCCCGCCTCGGCCTCCCAAAGTGCTGGGATTAGAAGTGTGAGCCACCATACCCAGACTAAAGTCATAAATTCTTAAATGAAAAAGAATGAATACCAGAAAGAAACAAATAGATTCTCATTTGTTCATATCATAGTGAAGCTGCAAAGCAGCAAATGCAATGAAAATGTGTTAAAAGTAGCTGTGGGAGCAGTGTGGAAAGAAAGTATGTATAAATAGTGATGATTAGCTATAAACTACTGGGTAGCCCAAATGGGGGGGGGGACACCAAATTAATTAAAACAAGAAAATAAATTAAAAAGAATATAAAAATAAAATGGGAGGATCAAGAAAGTATATAAATAATTTTTCAAAAATTCCAAGACTAAAAAGAAATTTTAAGATTAGAACTGAAGTACTTTTACAATATTTCCTTCTCTCCTCAAAGGAGAAACAATATTAGGGAAGAAAAAAAGAAGTGGGCCATAAAAGCAGCATGTATTTAAAAAGTATTTAAAAAGTAAGACAATATGATCAATATAATGACAGTATATTTGAAAATTTACATTTAAAAAAAGAAAAATATAACTTAAGAAAATAAACTCGAGTATAAATGTATAAACAATAATCAAATCAAAACCATTAATGTTAAAAAATTGTTTTACATACCAAATAGAAAATTCAGTCCTACAGATGAGTCATATCACCTACTTCAAGGAAGGAAGTTCCAACAATACATTAATTCTTTCAAAATATACAAAAAGTGAAAATACTATCTGCAGTGAGTCTAGTCTCCCCATGGTATCGAAATAAAACAAGGACCATAGTAGAAATAAACACTATTGATATGATCAGGT
This sequence comes from Mandrillus leucophaeus, assembly GCF_000951045.1. Taxonomy (NCBI): domain Eukaryota; kingdom Metazoa; phylum Chordata; class Mammalia; order Primates; family Cercopithecidae; genus Mandrillus; species Mandrillus leucophaeus. The sequence goes on along the minus strand of NW_012103254.1, from coordinate 5,161,150 downwards.
TCTTTTGTTTCCTCTAAATTTCATGCTGAAATGTCATCCCCAGGGTTGGAGACTTCCCATTGTTGATGATGTGATCCCCAATGTTTCAGGTCCCAATGTTGGTCCTGGTGGGAGGTCTTTGGGTCATGGAGAGGGATACCTCCTAAATGGCTATTACTATGAGGATCATAGTAATGAGTTACCAGGAGATCTAATTGTTTAAAAGTGTTTGGGACCTCCCCCTCTCACCACGTGATGCGCCTTCTCTTCTTCCTCCTTCTGCCATGATCATAAGCTTCCTGATGCCTCACCAGATGTCAAGCATATGTTTGTGCCATGCTTGTGCAGTTTGTAGAAATGCGAGTCAAAATTAAACTCTTTTCTATATAAATCATCCAACCACAGGTATTCCTTCAATGCAATGCAATGCGGAATGGACGAATACAACTATAGTCAAGATTTTTTATAAAATGCATGCAAAAATCTCAAAGAGAATAGAAACATATATAAAATATATTTTAAACATACTAAGGATAGTACATACATACATGTACATGTGAAAGTCGTCAGAATCAAAATGGAGTCATGTGTTTTAAAAATTCTGACAAGTTGGGGCCGGGCGCGGTGGCTCAAGCCTGTAATCCCAGCACTTTGGGTGGCTGA
>NW_012103254.1:5155601-5156155 GCF_000951045.1 Mandrillus leucophaeus | reverse complement strand
TATATATTTGCTCCTGGGATACTAATGAAAAATGGAATAGGATTCTGAAATTCTAAAGACATTGAACAATAAATTTCCTTCAGGGATTCCAGCCACTATATTACAACCCATTCTTATGCACACTCTTTAAATGATTTATCAATTACTCAGAAAAACGGAGTTCAATGATCATTTTTTGAACTCTCTAAGAAAAGTACAACTACCTATCATATTAAAATGTTGAGCCTTGTATGTCCTGTTTGTCTCTCTATTTTCTTTTTCTTCGCCAACTTTCAATTCACCGACTTTTCTGTAATTATCAAGATAAACTCACTGTTTATAATGTTCCAGTCAAGATTTTTAAAATAGTCTTAAAGGAGTTTCAAATTAATGGCTTTACAAATTATAACAGCTCCATGACAATGAGCAACATTGCCTTTAAAAACTGAGTCATTTCTTTTAATGCAAATTTGGGCTTAGCTCCCTAACAATCACTTAGGGTGATGGAAGAGTTAAATTTATATAAAACAATCTAAAAAGAGTAACAAGTTAGATAACTGTTTATAGAAAAGTTA
>NW_012103254.1:5147843-5149236 GCF_000951045.1 Mandrillus leucophaeus | reverse complement strand
ATATTTGCTCCTGGGATACTAATGAAAAATGGAATAGGATTCTGAAATTCTAAAGACATTCAACAATAAATTTCCTTCAGGGATTCCAGCCACTATATTACAACCCATTCTTATGCACACTCTTTAAATGATTTATCAATTACTCAGAAAAACTGAGTTCAATGATCATTTTTTGAACTCTCTAAGAAAAGTACAACTACCTATCATATTAAAATGTTGAGCCTTGTATGTTCCATTTGTCTCTCTATTTTCTTTTTCTTCGCCAACTTTCAATTCACCGACTTTTCTGTAGTTATCAAGATAAACTCACTGTTTATAACGTTCCAGTCAAGATTTTTAAAATAGTCTTAAAGGAGTTTCAAATTAATGGCTTTACAAATTATAACAGCTCCACGACAATGAGCAACATTGCCTTTAAAAACTGAGTCATTTCTTTCAATGCAAATTTGGGCTTACCTCCCTAACAATCACTTAGGGTGATGGAAGAGTTAAATTTATATAAAACAATCTAAAAAGAGTAACAAGTTAGATAACTGTTTATAGAAAAGTTACGCTCTCAGATTAAATGGGACAAAATCTGGACTCAGAGTAATAATATATATCTGTCTAGTATATAAATTGCTTTGTTTGTCATGCAGGGGCCAGAAAAAGCAAATTAAAAGAAAATGGCTAAAATGCTTCCCCATGCAAACTAGTCAACCAAACGAGACAAATAAAGGAAAGCTTTGTTACTAACTCAAAGTTGCTTGAAAGTTTTATTTTTCTTATACAATTCACCAAGTCCTAACTAAAATCTAAACATTTAAAGATTTAATGCTGAACTCATTTGAAAATGAAAAAGGTAAAAAAAAAAAAAAAAAGATTTTGTTTTTAAAAAAACAAACTGATATACCCGAAAATTTGGTCCACAGCCTTCATAAAATTATCTGTTGGGACAAGCAAAGTTTATCTATGTGAATAGGTCCTAGTTCATCGAAACATAATTTGGATCTAGGTGTCCTTTTATAAACTGGTTAGTTTGCATTACTACAGTTTACTGTCTGATGACTAAAATTCTAAACTGAAAGCCATAAGATCTTTCTGTGTATGTGTGTGTTTGTGCGTGCACTTAGGTATGTTTTCCTATGTAGGCATGTTTCGTTATACAGTGTGTCTATTTGATGAAATCTGTAGTTGACCAGAAATCCTTAAAGGATTTTATTCTCATTGGTGTAGATAAAAAAGCATTCATAAAATTTTTAAAAATTTATAGTTGTTAACCCAAATGTCTTTTAGTTCTCATGACTTAAATAAATGCTTAATACGGAAGCTAATTTTAAATGTATTGTAAAAATAAAAACGTCTTCAGAATTGTCAGCATAAATTTTTGCCTGGGTTTACTGTTCAGTAGAAT
>NW_012103254.1:5143151-5145008 GCF_000951045.1 Mandrillus leucophaeus | reverse complement strand
AAAAAAAAAAAAATTCTGACAAGTAGATCCAGGGAAGACCATGAAGGTAAGTTTCTTATGCATAAATGCCTAATAACAAGAACTATCACAAAAGACTCTGCAAAATGCACAGTCTTACACAAAGGCCACCAGTGATATTGGTGGGCTAGGGGAGGACCCCAAATGCCGGTAAGACCTCAATCCCAGCTGGTGTCCAGGCTCTTGACACCATTTTAAGAAGGAATTTAAAAATGAGTCATAAAATAGTGAAAGTACAGAGATTTATTACAAAGTGAAAAACACTCAAGAAAGAGTGTGAGCATATTTAAGAGAGAGTTGTTTCTAAAGGGATTTGGAGTTTCTATCTTTAGGTGTTTTCTTTTTTGTTTTTTGTTTTTTTTCCGATATGGAGTCTCACGCTGTTGCCCAGGCTGGAGTGCAATGACACAATCTTGGCTCACTGCAATCTTGGCTCACTGCAACCTCTGCCTCCCAGATTCAAGCGATTTTCCTGCCTCAGCCTCCCAAGTAGCTGGGATTGCAGGCTCTCGCCACCATGCTCAGCTAATTTTTTTTAGTTTTTAGTAGAGACGGGGTTTTGCCACCTTGGTCAGGCTGATCTTGAACTCCTGATCTGACCTCAGGGGATCCACCCACCTTGGCCTCCCAAGTGCTGGGATTACAGGCATGAACCACCAAGCCTATCACTTTATTTTTTATTTATTTATTTTTTAATCAATGGGTGGAAAATTCATGAAGATTCCCGGAAAAAGGTAAAGATTTCTGAAACTGTTGTACTATTTTTACACCAATTATAGGTGTCCTGGAAACTGTCAAGTGCTGGTGGGTGTGAAATTTAGTTTGTTCGTTAGTGTATAGTGAGTTCCTAGGTGAAACCTAGGTGAAACCTAGGTCAAATCCAGTGCCATGTTGAGTCCAGTCAGCCTTAGCCAGGTTGGTGCACACCCTGGTTTTTCTCGGTCTTATCAGTCCCTAGCTTCTGCAGCTATTTCAAGTTTCCTTTGGCTGGTATTGTGAAACTGCTGACTGGAATTCTCTATTCTCCTGGGACCACCCTGTATTATTTCTATCTCACCACAGTCTTACTCAAGAATATACTGATGCAAGGACATCTGCCCAGCAAATGCCTGTCTAAGCTTGGACTGGTGCCACCCTTGCTATTGGTTCTTATAGCCAGAAAAATGTATCTCAAGACAATTATGTATCCTCCCCATTTTTTTTTAAATCTATGTCTTTCTTTACTTTCCTGAATATGCACATAATTTACAACAGCATACATACTCCCACTGCAATGCCTAATCATGAAAAAAAAATAAATGTTTCTCTTCTAGAGAGTCTCCCTCTCTGTTTGTTATTTAGATTGAAATAATGATGCCTCAGAAGTGAAACTGAAGTTGACTGACCGTGGGCAAATCAGCATCCACTGGGAACCCAGCGCAATAGTGACTGAGCCCTTTGCACTCTCTGATTCCAAGAGTCACCATTTCTGTCCTGTGAATCTCCTCTGGAATTTGCGGACTCCTTTCTCTTGGTGAGTTTTTTTTTTTTATTTTTTGTTTTTTACATATTCTGGATCTAATTTGGTCATAAGCCACCTTTAATAAAAGACCCTGCATCCCTTTTGGGGATATAAAAGTCTTTTCTGTCAAGCCCTTTCTGATAAGTGTTCTTTTAGAGAGGACTCTGGTTTCTACAAAATTTATATTTAGTCTGTGAGGACTTCGTATCGTTTCTTGCGTAATCATTTTTTGGTTCTTGTGATCAAAACAAACGGTGTGATCTGCAGGCTTGGCTTAAAAGTTTGGGGAACAGTCTGATTTTGGTTTCATTTTGGTTTTGATATGCATGTCTGTGAAA
>NW_012103254.1:5135250-5137573 GCF_000951045.1 Mandrillus leucophaeus | reverse complement strand
TTTTAGGTACCAGTAAGTAGAAGACAGAGATATGAATAAATAAGTATAAATACAAATATGCATTTTAGTACAAAAGATTAAAAAGAGAAGAGAGTAATTTTTCAAAAATATAAGAAAAAGTACTTTTATTATTCTAAAGTTGTGAATGGTTATTTATGAAAGAGGAAATATAGTACAAAACTAAAGGTCAAAGCATGTTGTGGAAGGTTTTTAGTAAGTCGTGGAAGATTTTTGAAGCATAAATAAACAGAAGAAATTTTGTGCATTATCAAGTTTGCTACAATTAGAAGGGAATTATTTCTGTCTTTCTAAATACTGAGCATTCATATTAAATATGCACTAATACAAAGCTAACATTTTGTGGCCCTTTGTTAGAATAACAAGGTTGTTTTGAAGTATTGATCTACTGTTAGTAAACTTTGAAAGAGGTTTTATTTAATTTGAAAACCTGTTGATTTAAAATTTCAACCATCTTCTCCATTGCAGCTTATTTTTTTTCTATTTTATAGTACACATGTAAATCCCTAATTCTGACCAGCCGTGTTTGCTCATGCCTGTAATCCCAGCATGTTGGGAGGCTGAGATGGGTAGATCATTTGAGGTCAGGAGTTTGAGACTAGCCTGGCCAACATGGTGAAACACCACCTCTACTAAAAATACTCAAAATAAAATTAGCTGGGTGAGGTGGTGGTGCCTGTAGTCCCAGTTACTCAGGAGGCTGAGGTGGGAAAATTGCTTGAACCAGGGAGGTGGAGGTTCCAGTGAGCCAAGATGGTGACACTGCACTGCAGCCTGGGAGACAGAGTGACACTGTGTCTAAAAATAAAAAAAAATAAAAAATAAAATAAATAAATAAATAAATAAATAAATAAATAAATAAATAAATAAATAATAAAATAAAATAAATCCCCTAATTCTAGGTTAAAATTTATCCTTTTTTAATGTAGTATGGCCATTCTGTTTCTCAGGGTAGAGTTTTCCTCTTGAAGCTTTTCATATCTGTATCTCAGATGTTCAACTTTTGCTATATCTGGCTGCATGTGATTCGCAGTAATACATCACTGCTTTCTGGTTTTTCTCTTTCTCTCCTTGAGAAGGTACATTATTTTGCTTGACTAGGGTGATCACTTAGTCTTTTAACTTTTTCATCAGCTCTTGTAACCTTTTTCTTCTGGTTCTGATTCTGCCATTATGGCTTGACACTGTATGTTCTGTCTTGAAGGTTTAGAAAAACAATGCTTTTCTCCAGTATAACTCAGTTCTGTACACATAGCTTTCACTGATGTGTCTGAATTGTTTCATGTAACCAGGATATTTTCCATGCTTTCTGTTCATACTAAGAGCCATGTATTCTCCTGCTCAAGACACTAGTAAATTTGTTTACATTCCTGTATAACACGGTGTGCAATCATAAACTTGAACACACTCTTCCTTTTTCTGATTAAATTCAAGTGCCTTTCGATCAGGCTCAACTTATTGTTATCTAAATGAGTTTCCTCTAAGGCTAGGCAATCATACGGCAATTAGGTTTGGGTTTGATTTTGATTTTTCAAAAACCTTTTTTGGCGACTGACCTGGGAAATACAGATTTGATAATTTCCTTTGCTTCTTGTTGTCTTTATTCAGGTTTTTATTTTATTCCTTAAGAAAACTGAGCTTTGAAAACGTTAAGATTGTTGTTGTCATTGATCATCAATGTAACTTTCTGTGTTTACTTCTTACTCTGGTTAAGTGAAGGATATTATTCTACAATAACTGGTTTTGATCAAGTGTTTCTAAACTTTTGGTATCTTTGGTGGGTTTCCCAGTATCAAAATTTAATCTTTTTTTTTTTAACCTCAAGTTAACTTTGGGATATGTAAGAAGGCCCCAGTACTTCTCAAATGTTTACAAAAGACAGATATTGAACTTCATCAGATTTATTTGAAATATTGAGTTATATGTAAAGAACTGTCAAATGATAAAAGATGCTAGATTTTCTTTCAATTACATTAATGGATACATTATTAATATGAATGTTCCAAAAATTATATAATATTTTAAAAATCTAATATGTCATGATAATTTGGGCTATGTGGTATCACACAAAATTAACCAAATATCCTTGTCAATTTCAATATCTGATTATATTCAACTTTAATCAGATTTCAATTTTTGATATTTATAGTTATTGTTTTGAATTATCTAAATGATTCTGCCATTAAATTCACGGAAAACACTATAATAAGTACTATTGAATACAGATTTCTAAAAACTTTACAACTAAGAGACTAAAGAAAAATGTTCCAGAATATTAATGAAGAAATCGATGATCTTGTGAAAC
>NW_012103254.1:5132784-5133690 GCF_000951045.1 Mandrillus leucophaeus | reverse complement strand
TTGCCTTTAAGCATAGGTTCACAGCTCAAAACCATTAGGCAAAGCTGAACTATGTTCTCATTATCAATTTCACTTCATATTTTTCTTTTTAATTTTAAATGCTGTAACTGTTATTTGTTAAATGTATGTACAAGTACAACTCCTAACTGAATAATGCTGGTCCAGCATTTTAAGGTAATAGACACACAAAATTGAAGTTAACACTGAATTTTAGCTAAACTTAGCCTGAGAGCCACTATTTCCAAATCTCCCTTGTAACTCAAATGTGGCAAAAAAGGTTTTGACAGGCTCCCAGCTGCCAACGGCATCCTCCAATATGGGGCTAGAGCTACAACCTGGGACAGGTTCATCCCAGTACCAAGAGACATCAAACCTAGCTACAGAATGACTGATCAGTGGTGCTTTCAGAGAAAGACCCCGACCAAAACTGTGAAATATGAATGTTGTCAGAATAAAATGGAATCATTTGTGTTAAAAAATGCTGATAAATAAAGCTAGATAAGGCCATGAAGGGAAGGTTCCCATGCACAAATATCTGGTAACAAGAACTATCACAAAAGACTACAAAAAATGTAAGTTTTCACAAAAGCCACCATAAACTTAACTAAAAATACACTTATCTGAGGACTTGTTCCTAGCAATTTCCTGTCCAATCTCAGACTGTTGCCAATTTGTTATTGATCCCTGTAGCCAAGGATAATTATCTCAAGAAAATAATTATCCTAATTTTTCCTTTAAAAACCTTTGTTGTCCTTTGTCTCCCTATATATGCACAGTTTACTACGGCATGTATATTCCCATTGCAATGCCAATTCACAAATAAATATGATTTTCTTTTAGAGTCTCCCTCTTTGTTTTATAGGTTGACACATGCATACATATTACAAATTTGATTCACCATATTGA
>NW_012103254.1:5128289-5132244 GCF_000951045.1 Mandrillus leucophaeus | reverse complement strand
GACTCCTCAAAAAAAAAGAAAAAAAAATGGTGAAAATGTCAAAGATATCACTATTACTAAATCAATTCACTTTATTACCTACTTTGGTCAGTGAAACAAGAAGCCAAAAATTCCCAAAACGTGTCTCCCCTTTCAGTTTTTACTGCCTATAGTCAAGCCTCCAACAACAATTGGAGAAATTATTTTGTTACTTCCCTGTGGAAACCAATCCAGTTTTGTTCTCAATTTTCTTAGAGTAAGGCCCAAACATGTCACAGTGTCCTACAAGTAATTACATGATCTGGCCCTCTTTTTCTCTTGGACATATTTACTCTCTGTTCCAACTACACTGGCCCTGTGGCTTAAGCAGCATGTCCATTTTAAGATATTTGCAGTGGAGTTGCCTTGGCCTGGACACAGAACCTCTAAAGTGGCACCTCGCCAGATGCGGTGACTCACACCTGTAATTCTAGCACTTTGGGAGGCCTAGGCGGGTAGATCACGAGGTCAAGAGTTCGAGATCAACCTGATCAACAAGGTGAAACCCCATCTCTACTAAAAATACAAAAATTAGCCGGGCATGGAGGCGTGTCTGTAATCCCACCTACTTGGGAGGCTGAGGCAGAAGAATCGCTTGATCCGGGGAGGCGGAGGTTTTAGTGAGCGGAGATACCACTACTGCACTTCAGCCTGGGCAACAGAGTGAGACTCTGTCTCAAAAAAACAAAAAACAAAAACAACAACAACAAAAAAATGCACTTCTACTCATTTCAGTCACTGCTAGGTATCAATCTGCAGTGAGGTCTACCCCTGCAGCCCTTGTAATTTGTAACTCCCTCTCCATCATCTCCCACACTCTGATACCCTCCACCTCACTTTACTAATGCTTTCCCCGAAATACTTATTTACATAACATTGTAAGTAATTTACCTAGTTATTATGTGGATTGCTAAGGTGACCATTCAATGTTTCATCTGAACCAGTAGAATTTGAGGAATGAAAGAGGTCACTATGCACAGTATCTCATGACAGGAGGCATACATTGGAACTATCACAGGCAAGCAGGGCTATGGTTATTCACTCTATGGCTTATTATATACTTTTTTCCAATGGTATAGGTTCCATGAAGGCAAAGATATTTGTTTGCTGAATTAATGATGTAATTCAGGTGGCTAGAATAGTACCTGCTAAAATAATATTTATCCAGTAAAGAAATAGCTGATAATCATTTTATAGCCATAAAAAAAATCGTCTTTCTTCCCCCAAATACTTTGTGATTATAAAAGTAATCAGATATTCTTGATCAGTTAACTAGGTAGCAGATGGAATTCCTAAAAATTCTATTCATGTAACATGAATTCCCCGTTGTTCCGCAAGCAAGAATTATTTCTAAGGTGTATATGTACGTTAAGATGGCTTTGTATAGGATTCTCTGGAATGTAAAGGTTTGTATTTTGACACAATGCTAGAGGGGTTTTTTGTTTTTTTCAATTTAATATGTTTTCTTCAAATATTAAAGTTTATTTCCCTCTCTTTTGAAAATTAGGTGGAATTTTGCAAAATGAAATGGAGAAGCAGGTGTCAGCAACTACAACACACACAGGCTGGCAGGGCTGGCAGATGCAAAGCAATTAGACCAACAAAAGCATTTGGAGCCTCTACATTCTTGCCAGTCTGATGCCTTAGCACAATCTGCAAAGTGCTGTGAGGATTGTCCTTATGTTTATTCATTGAATAAGAAATATTTGCAAATTTTCTTTTCCCCTTTGGATGTAAAGTTCTGTAAAATATGATAAAGTAAAAGGAACATTTGAATGGCAGAATCTGCATACATACTTTCACTACAGGCAATAGGAGTATTTGTGATTTTTTATCATTCAAGCACTGTACAAACATATATTTTAAAATTTACTAATAGATATTTTGCAAGAAAATAGCCAATAGAAAACTTGAGTAATTAGTTTTATTTGTAAATGTAATTATTTAAAATAACTATCATTTTAATGACTTATATCTGACTTCAGAATCATGAGAGAAAAAATTCAACACAATTTTATCACATTCACATAGCTAAATTGAACCACGATTGGATGTTAATTTTTTTAACAATAAACATTTTTTCTTTATAGTCTTAAATAGAATTTTTTATGGTGAACTTCCCTTTTCATAAACCAGATTAGTTCTTGTATGAATAATTTTGGCAATATACATTTCTTACCAGTTACTGTGCAAATGCAGGCTGTTTAGAACACATGGGATTGTAATTGCACCTGTAGATTATATTCATTTGTCTTCTGTCTCTGAAACTCTGACTCCGGTTGCCTGAAACTCATGAAACAAATTCTATTATTACTTCCATTGTAGATTAGACAATAAATACACACATCCATATACATTATACATTGCATATCATATCTTGTTTATATACACATATATCAAACATGCACAGATATCAAGATATACACATGCAACACACAGATGAACACACACTAGAGATATAAATTTCAATTGCCAATGCCACATCGGTTAAGAAGTTGGTTTGGAAATGAACACTCAACTACAATAAATCTTCCTTATCACTATTTAGAATAAGGGTCACATGATGCTTCTTCTAGATGTATAAAAGCAGCTAGTACAATCCTAACAATATTGCTCTACAGTTGCACGCATGAGTCTGAGAATCCACTCACAGAAGGACATTTCTAAATTAATTTGTTAGCTGAGAGCCTGAGCTAAAATAGTTGCTAACATTGTTACTGGAAAGTAGTTGAAGTCACTCAGGAATCAAATGTCCAAAAATTTGAAGACTTTTTTTTTTTTTGTAGACAGATAACACAAACATTTCTGAACATGTTATCCTCATGTCACCCTCAGATGTTAACGAGGAGATTGCACACTGGTCTAGTGCCGTCTATGTCTTTGTAAACTCATAGAAAAATCCTCCTTCACAGATTTATATTTATCACAACTCTGTCCCAAATAATGAAAAACCAGTCACAAGCAAACAAAAAGTTTTCAGTAAAACTGGAATTGTAACATCCACGCCACCAGAGAAGTCAGTTGAGTGTAATACAGAAAGGATTTGTTTTGTTGCCAGGCAGATTAGAGATTAAATCTTGTTATCAGTATGGGCTAGCTAGGTCAGCTTATTTATCCTCTCTAAGCCTTAGTTCTGCCGCCTCTAAAATTGGAATAATTCATAGTTTATCTGCATGTGCTGAATATTAAATAATATAAAGTATTTGATGTTGATCTCAGTTTATCCCAAACTCAGTGTATGCCATATGTTACCATGATCTTCTAAGGTTAAATATTATGATTTTGTCTTTTATATTTAAGTGATCTGAATTTTTTTTATTTGAAATATTCTAGAAGTATTTTAATCTTTATTTGGTTGGTTACTGGAAAAATCACATATATAAGACATAAGTCACTAAACTTTTCCCGCTAAGTATCATTAATAGTGGAAAGAAAGAGGGGTGGAATACAGCTAGAATTTTAACATTAGTGATACTTTTTGCAAATCATTGTGTTTACAGCTACTGCTACGAGCACTCAATTTTTCCTCAGTTACTTTAGCCTCCTTCTGAATAGTCACTTTTTTCTTCTTGTTTCTTCACAGACATATATTTACCATCAAGCACTTTGTGAGTTACCACTATTATAAGCCATTAATATGACTAAAATAAAAAGATATTTAAAAAATACACTTAGTGGGTGATATCCATTGTTTTATCTAATTGCAAATATTTGCCTAATCTTAGTTTTCTTATTTATTTCAAGCATATTTTAAACACTTTTAAGTGTACGCATTTTTAGTTGTGTCCTAAGGTAACTTTGTTAGGACCCTGACTGCTCTCTTTGACAATATCTGCTCTCTTTGACAATATCTGCTCTCTTTGACAATATCTGCTCTCTGACAATATCTGCTCCCTTTGACAATATCTGCTCTCTGACAATATCTGCTCTCTTTGAC
>NW_012103254.1:5124604-5127584 GCF_000951045.1 Mandrillus leucophaeus | reverse complement strand
TTCCTTCTTTATTCTTTTCTGTATTTACCATATTTCTATAAAAAATATTGATAACTTTAAAATCAGAAAAAAATACAGGCAGGCATGGTGGCTGAGGTGGAGATTGCAGTGAGCTGATACCGCACCACTGCACTCTAGCCTGGCGACAGTGTGAGACTCCATCTAAAAAAAAAAAAAAAAAAAAAGATCCATATGCATAAATATATTTGCTTCATTATGGAACTCACTGAAAGGGTATTTTAAATAGAATGTATTTCCTTTATTTGTAATAAGTATGTTGGGCACTCACCAAATCACCAAATACAATAAGATAGGATTATGTTGTAAACTTTGAGAACACATTTTAAAAATACTTCCAAATTTCTCTACTCTAGGTGACCAGCACGGATTCTGTCTTGTTCTTGTTTAAGTAGAATAAAGTTATTATACCACAGTGCTCATAATTTCATGTTAAAGATAAGACTTTTGAAAAGTATTTTTCAATGGCTATATAATTATTTGGGAATTGACAAAGAGGCTTAAGATTGACTAACATGGGAATCTTGATTAATTGACTAGTTTTCTTGTGGCAAAATCTTTAAGGAGAAATATATTCATAATATGTGTTTGCTTTGTTTAAACTGTTAAGAAATAAGCAGTCACATACTCATGTGTTGCCAGTAAACCTATTCTCTAGCACACAGGCCAGTGGTATTATATCTTATATTGAAAGTCTAACTAAAGTGGAGACGGGAATCATTGAAATAGTTGTCTTCTTTGAAGTCTAATGATATTAAATAGACTTTTACAACTATAACTGATTAATTACAAATTTTCCAACATATTTAAAAAGAATTGTTACACTGATGATCACCTATCATCTGCATTCCATTGAAATTGTGAAACAGTTATGATAAAAATATTCCAAAGTATGACATCCTCAAATTTAAAGTAGTTAACGAAACTGTACAATTTTTCAACATTTCTTGGTTCTACAGATGTAAGTTTTATCTCAAGAATTACACCACCACTTTATCTTTTCATAATGGACATGACTTCTTTATGACATTCATTTAGCAGTAGAAAGAAGAGTCCATAGAGACTCATTCTCCCTTACTCTTATGTCTATAACAGATGTTTTGTATGATTCCAAAAATTAATGTCCCCTATATATACTTGACAAAGATGAAAGTTAAAAGTTAGGGAAAAAAAGGAATAATTTTAGGTGCGTTGTCTTACATAGGCATATAATCACATAGTCTTATACAACAATTAAGTATATAAAGAATGCTATACTAATTTGAGTCTTTATTTATTATAAAATGTTTAGAGCAGACCTACTATGTTATTGGTTCTCTGATAAGCATATGAGAAGATAAAATGGACACATCTCTTCTTTCAAGAAACATACTTTATTCATGTTTTAAACTGAGATTGCAAATGGAAACAATAATTGTGTTTGGATCATAGATACTAAGGGTTTACATCTAATCGTTGATATTTTAGACTCAGAACTATGTCGCTTACAATATATTTAGGATGTCATAGCAACATTTAATTTAAATATCTACCCAATTCAAGTATCCCTACTGCCTAGAGGTTGCAAACTGGCAAATCATCTGCTCTATACTGCCTAAGTTGAGATTTTGTTTGGATAGAAAAATATTGCTCCACAAGGAAGTATCTATGTGTGTGTGTGGGGGGGGGTAATTAAATTTGTTTTCAAATATATGATATCACATAACTTTTCAGAATTTTAAATTTGTAGTTCACACATAAAGTTGTGCATATTTACAAAGTACAAAAATATATTATGACACAGATACACATTGTCTATGATCAAATCAGGATGATTTCCATGTCTATAACCTTAAATATTCATTATTTCTTTGTGATGGGAATATTCAAAAATCTGTTTTCTAGCTCTTTAGAAATATACAATGTATTATTGTTATTTCCAGCCATTCTATATGGAATACAACATCAGCACTTATTTCTCCTAGTGAAAACTTTGTACTCCTTGACCATCTCATTACTAATTATGCGTTTGTTCAGTATTTCTATTTGTTTATGAATCAATGTTGGCAACTTGTATGTATCTGAAAATGTATCCACTTCTAAGTTTTCCCATGTGTTGATGTAGAGTTGTTCATATGTCTCTGATGATCTTTTGAATTTCTGTGATATCAGATTTAATACTTCCTACTTTTATCTCTTTTTCTATTTGTCTTCTCTATTTTTTTCTTAGTCTTAAAAGTTTTTTTAGTATTGTTTATTCATTCAATACACCAAGTCTTTGTTTTACTGATTCCTTGCACTGGATTTTAGTCCCAATTTTATTTACTTCTGTTATTTACTATTTCCTTACTTCTACTAGTTTTGGGTTGGTTCGTGTCATCTCTAATTTCTTTCTTTTTTTTTTTTTAATTGTACTTTAAGTTCTAGGGTACATATGTACAATGTGCAGGTTTGTTACATATGTATACCTGTGCCATGTTGGTGTGCTGCACCCATTAACTCATCAGCACCCATCAACTTGTCATTTACATCAGGTATAACTCCCAATGCCATCCCTCCCTCCTCCCCCTTCCCCGTAATAGGCCCTGGTGTGTCATGTTCCCCTTCCCGAGTCCAAGTGATCTCATTGTTCAACTCCCACCTATAAGTGAGAACGTGCGGTGTTTGGTTTTCTGTTCTTGTGATAGTTTGCTGAGAATGATGGTTTCCAGTTGCATCCATGTCCCTACAAAAGAAACAAACTTATCCTTTTTTATGGCTGCATAGTATTTTATAGTGTATATGTGCCACATTTTCTTAATCCAGTGTGTCATTGATAGACATTTGGGTTGATTCCAAGTCTTTGCTATTGTGAATAGTGCCACAATGAACATACGTGTGCATATGTCTTTATAGCAGCATGATTTATAATCCTTTGGGTATGTACCCAATAATAGGATGGCTGGGTCATATGGTATTTCTAGTTCTAGATCCTTGAGGAATC
>NW_012103254.1:5120290-5121024 GCF_000951045.1 Mandrillus leucophaeus | reverse complement strand
CTTTGACAATATCTGCTCTCTGACAATATCTGCTCTCTTTGACAAATATCTACTTACAAGGATGGCAAGTTTTCATCTGTTTCTTAAAATTCACTTATCAAGGCAATTTTCAAACTTTTCTAAAAGGATGCTCCAAGCAATTAATTAATTTGCTTGTTTGATTATACTTTTCATTGCATTGCTCCCAGCTAAGAATTTTCTCTTTTGAGTTGCAAAAACAATTTGGTCATATTCATTCACAATTTGCATTATTGGCTTCAAAATATTCCTCTGAGTGATATTTCCATGTAGTTAATGCTCAGGATTTTCTCTCATAAGAAACAACAGAATGCAGACTCTTTTGAAACTTCAGAGAAATCAAATCCATATTTTAAGTAAGCAGCCACATGAATTCCACTCTTTTTACTTTGGTTAATGAATAAATTGCAGTTGCAATAGTCTACTTGGAAGCAGGAGTATATTCTTTCCACTTCTATTTCTAGTTACTATGAATTTTGTCCTATTTTTACTGATTACAATATCATACATTAACTATCCTTTAATGTCTGATTCTTATCCTACTTTTTAAAAATAAAATTATAATGTGTTGCTTTCTAAATGGAAAAAAATCTGAAAATTAAAAAATACATTAAGATCCAGGCTCAAGCCTGTAATCCCAGCACTTTGGGAGGCCGAGGCGGGTGGATCACGAGGTCAGGAGATCGAGACCATCCTGGCTAACATGGTGAAACCCC
>NW_012103254.1:5118055-5120240 GCF_000951045.1 Mandrillus leucophaeus | reverse complement strand
ATTCCAGGTGTTGTGTGTCTCAATTTCCTTTGGCTAGGAAAAGGGATTCCTTTCCCCCTTGCACTTCCCAGGTGAGGTAATGCCTGGGCTGCTTCAACTCCGGCTGGTTGGGCTGCACCAGCTGACCAACTCTGATTGTCTGGCACTCTCCATTGAAATGAACCCGGTACCTCAGTTGAAAATGCAGAAATCACCTGTCTTCTGTGTCACTGGCACTGGGAGCTAGAGACTGGAGCTGTTCCTATTCGGCCATCTTGCTCCTGGTCCTCCATCTCTAATTTCTTTAAGCAGTAAAGTGTCATTGTCATTGAAGAGATATTTACTAAAAAATTTATAAAAGAAAGAGGTTCTTATTTTTCTATTTGTTTGTGTCATCTCTAATGTCTTTGTGTAGTAGTGCATAGCTCTCATTGAAGAGATCTTTCACCTCCCTAGTTAGCTATGTTCCTAGTATTTTATTCTTTTGTGGCACTTGTGAATGAGAGTTCATTCATGATTTTCAGCTTGACTGTTGGTGTATAGGTATGGTAGCAATTTTTGCAAATTGATTTTGTATCTTGTGACTTTGCTGAGGTTGCTTATCAGGTTCAGAAGCTTTTGAACTGAAATGATGGGGTTTTCTTGATAATAGGATCTGCAAACACGGATAGTTTGATTTTCTCTCATCCTATTTGAATGCCCTTTATTTCTTTCTCTTGAATGATTGCCATGAAGAGAACTCCATTACTATGTTGAATACAAGTAGTGAGAGAGGGCATCCTTGCCTTGTGCCAGTTTTCGAGGGAAATGCTTGCATCTTTTGCCAATTTAGTATGTTGTTGGCTGCAGGTTTGTCATCCAGATTTCATAATGCAGACACCAGAATCCATTTCCAAAAAAACCAAAAAAACAAAAATTGACAAATGGGAACTAATCAAAGAGCTTCTGTGCAGCAAATAAACTACCAACAGAATGAACAGATGACTTACAGGATGAGATAAAATTTTCACAAAGTACGCATGTGAGAAAGATCTGATCTTCAACAATGCTGACAAAAGCAAGCAATGAGGTAAGAGTCCTTATTCAAAAAATGGTATTGGAGTACCTGATAAGCCACATGCAGAAGATTGAAGCTGGACTCTTTCCTTACATTGTACGCAATCAACTCAAATGAAGTAAAGGCTTAAATGTAAAACCCAAAACTATAAAAACCTAGGAAGACAACCAAGGCAATATCATGCTGGACACAGGAACAGGCAAACGTTTAATGACAAAGACACCAAAAGCAATGCAACAAAAGCAAAAATTGACAAGTGGGATCTAATTAACTTAAGAGCTTCTATACAGCAAAAGAAATGATCAACAGAGTAAACAGACAACCTACAGAATTGGAGAAAATATTTGCAAACTATGCATCTGACAAAGTTCTAGTATACAACATCTATAAGGAACTGTAAAAGATTATAAGATAAAACAAACTCTATTAAAAAGTTGGCAAAGATATGCACAGACACTTCTCAGAAGAAAACATTCATGCATCCAAGAATAATAAAAAAAAAAAAACCCTCAATATAACTGATCATTAGAGGAATTCAAATCAAAACCACAATGAGATATTAGGTTTGTGCAAAAGTAATTGCAGTTTTTGCAATTCCTTTTAATACCATCTCACACCAGTCGGAATGACTATTATGAAAAAGCCAAAAAATAACAGATGCTGGCAATGTTACACAGAAAAATATGCACTTTTATAATGTTGGTGGGAGTGTAAATTAGTTCAACCATTGTGGAAGACAGTGTGGCAATTCCTCAAAGATCTGAAGAGAGAGCTACTATTTGACCCAGCAATCCCATTAGTGGTTATATACCCAAAGCAATGTAGATTGTTCTGCCATAAATACACATATATTCATTTGATCATTGCAGCACTAATCACAATAACAAAGACATAGAATCAACCTAAATGGCCATCAGTGATAGACTGGATAAAGAAGAGTTACATATACACTATGGAATACTATGCAGCTATAAGAAAGAACAAGATCATGTTTCTTGCAGGGACATGAATGGAACTGGTGGCCATTATCCTTAGCAAACTAACACAGGAACAGAAAACCAAATATTGCATGTTCTCACTTATCAGTGGAAGCTAAATGATGATGACATATGGACACACAGAGATGTACAGTACATACTGGAGTGTATT
>NW_012103254.1:5114621-5118005 GCF_000951045.1 Mandrillus leucophaeus | reverse complement strand
AAAAAAAAAAAACCCTCAATATAACTGATCATTAGAGGAATTCAAATCAAAACCACAATGAGATATTAGGTTTGTGCAAAAGTAATTGCAGTTTTTGCAATTCCTTTTAATACCATCTCACACCAGTCGGAATGACTATTATGAAAAAGCCAAAAAATAACAGATGCTGGCAATGTTACACAGAAAAATATGCACTTTTATAATGTTGGTGGGAGTGTAAATTAGTTCAACCATTGTGGAAGACAGTGTGGCAATTCCTCAAAGATCTGAAGAGAGAGCTACTATTTGACCCAGCAATCCCATTAGTGGTTGTATACCCAAAGCAATGTAGATTGTTCTGCTATAAATACACATATATTCATTTGATCATTGCAGCACTAATCACAATAGCAAAGACATAGAATCAACCTAAATGGCCATCAGTGATAGACTGGATAAAGAAGAGTTACATATACACTATGGAATACTATGCAGCTATAAGAAAGAACAAGATCATGTTTCTTGCAGGGACATGAATGGAACTGGTGGCCATTATCCTTAGCAAACTAACACAGGAACAGAAAACCAAATATTGCATGTTCTCACTTATCAGTGGAAGCTAAATGATGATGACATATGGACACACAGAGATGTACAGTACATACTGGAGTGTATTGGAGGGTGGAGAGTGGGAAGAGGGAGAGGATCATGGAAAATAATTAATAGATACTAAGCTTAATACCTGGGAGATGAAATAATTTGCACAACAAAACTCCATGACACATGTTTACCTATGTAACAAAACTGTACATGTACCTGTAAACTTAAAATAAAAGAAGTTTTTTTTTTTTTTTTTTTTTTTTTTTTTTTAAAGAGTATCAGAGGCTGTCTATTGATTTCCATGTGCCTGGTATATATTTTATTCATCTCTTCACTTTCAGTTTATGTGTTTTCTTATAGCTGAGATGGGTTTCTTGAATGCAACAACCAATTGAGTCTTGTTTTTCTGTCCATTCGGTCTTTTAATTTGGTAATATAATCTATTTATACTTAAGGTAGCTACTAAAAAGTAAGGTCTCACTACTACCATTATGTTTCTTGCTTTCTGGTTTTATTGTAGTTTTTTTCTATCTTTCTACCTCTCACTGTTGTCTTTTGTGCTCGAGTGACATTCTTGAATAGTGTGTTTCAATTTCTTTTAAAAATTTTTGTGTATCTATTGTAGATTTTTGATATATGGTTACTATGAGGGCTACAAAAACATGTTTTAGTAGGAACAAGTTACATGTAGTAACAGGTAGCAAGCAGTAACAAGTCACAAGTTACTTTAAACTGATAGTAAATTAACTTTGTAGGTAGAAAAATAAACAAAAAAAAAATTAAACTTTACACTTTATACTCCTTCACATTTAGAATTTTGATGCCCTATTTTACGCATTTTGTATTGCTTATTTCTTGACAAATGAATGTACTTATTATTTTTAATAGTTTCTTCTTTTAGTGTTTATACTAAAAATATAAGTGATTTACTGACCTTTTACAGTATTTGAAGATTCTGAAATTATATATTTACTCTTAAAAGTGAGTTTTATACCTATAAGTGCTTTCTTATTACACATTAGTGTGTTTCTTTAGTTTGCAGAACTCCCTTTAGCATTTCTTGTAAGACCAAGAACTTTTTTTAGCTTTTCTTGTAAGGCCAATCTGGTGGTAATAAATTTCCTCAGTTTTTGTTTGTTTAGGAGTTTTAGTCTTTCTGTTTCTGGAGGATAGCTTTGCCAGGAGCATTATTCTTGATTGGTAGCCTTCTTTTTTACATTCAGCACTTAGAATCAACTCACTTTCTCCTGGTTTGTAAGATTTCTGCTGAGAAGTGTGCTGCCAGGTGAACTGGAGCCCACCTATGTGTTATTTCTTTATTTTTGCTTGCTGCTTTCAGAATCTTCTCTGAAGGATTCAAGACAATTGAGAGCATGATCATACATGCTGAATCTTATTGTTGGTCTTTGACGTTCTGTATCTGGAATATTTATATTTATCACAATAATTATGCTGTACCTAGATATTTTATTTATCATAGTAATAGGGTACATGCTGAATCTTATTGGTGATCTTTGACATTCTATACCTGGATATTTATATTAATCATAATAATTATTCTGTACCTGGATATTTAAATTTATCATAATAGTGGGGCACATGCTGAATCTTATTGGTGACCTTTGACATTCTGTACCTGGATATTTATATTATATTTAAATTTTATCTAAATTTGTGAAGTTTTCTGTTATATCTTTGAATACACATTCTACTCATTTGACATGTTAAATTTCCACTTGAACCCCAATGACCCAAATATTTGTTATTTTGCTGTTGTCCTATAATCCCCATAAATGTTCTGAATTATTTGTTTCTTTAATGGTGTATTTTCAAAGAGCCTGTTTTCAAGCTCACTGACTGTTTCTTTTGCTTCTTGGATTCTGCTATTGATTCCCTCTCATGCATTTTTCATTTCATCCATTGCATTGGTTAGTGCTGGGATTTTTGATCAATTACTTAAAAACTATTTCAATAACTCTGTGAAATTTATCTGATAAATTACCGAATCATCTTCCTGTATTTTATTGAAGTTCATTGAGCTTTCTAAAAATAGTTTTTGAAGTTTCTGTCTGAGAGATCACACATTTTTATCATTGTATGGTCTCTTTCTGGTATATTATTTTGTCCATTTGGTGAGGGAGGTCATGGTTACCTGAATACTCCTGATGCTTGGGCCAAGTGACAACATCTGTGCGTTGCAGGATTAGGTATTTATTCCAATCTTCACAATTTGGCTTTGTGCTCCTTCTTCCAGAGCTTTTAAACAGGCTGTATTATTATTATTTTGTTTTTAGATGGAGTCTCATGCCATCACCCAGACTAGAGTGCAGTGGCGCAATCTCTGCTCACTGGAAGCTCTGCCTCCCAGATTCATGCCATTCTCCTGTCTCAGCCTCCCAAGTAGCTGGGACCACAGGCACCCACCACCACACTTGGCTATTTATTTTTATTTTCATTTCATAGAGATGTGGTTTCACCATGTTAGCCACGATGTTCTTGATCTCCTGACCTCATCATCCACCCACCCCAGCCTCTCAAAGTGCTGGGATTACAGGTGTGAGCCACCGTGCCCAGCCAAACAGGTTGATTGTTATGTTATCTGATGCAATGTTATATGCTATTTGAGGAATGGATGGCATCCTAAGATCAGAATTGCCATGAGTCCATAGTTGGTGTGTTGCAGCTTTTACAGCACTAGAGAGTGATCCAAGGCCAGCTTTACTGTGAGCCTGTAATTGATGTGTTGTTTCTACCTGGATAGTCTAAAGGAGGGCCTAAAGAGAGTAGTGCATATAACTGGGTCCT
>NW_012103254.1:5080108-5114571 GCF_000951045.1 Mandrillus leucophaeus | reverse complement strand
GAGTGCAGTGGCGCAATCTCTGCTCACTGGAAGCTCTGCCTCCCAGATTCATGCCATTCTCCTGTCTCAGCCTCCCAAGTAGCTGGGACCACAGGCACCCACCACCACACTTGGCTATTTATTTTTATTTTTATTTCATAGAGATGTGGTTTCACCATGTTAGCCACGATGTTCTTGATCTCCTGACCTCATCATCCACCCACCCCAGCCTCTCAAAGTGCTGGGATTACAGGTGTGAGCCACCGTGCCCAGCCAAACAGGTTGATTGTTATGTTATCTGATGCAATGTTATATGCTATTTGAGGAATGGATGGCATCCTAAGATCAGAATTGCCATGAGTCCATAGTTGGTGTGTTGCAGCTTTTACAGCACTAGAGAGTGATCCAAGGCCAGCTTTACTGTGAGCCTGTAATTGATGTGTTGTTTCTACCTGGATAGTCTAAAGGAGGGCCTAAAGAGAGTAGTGCATATAACTGGGTCCTGGAGTTTCTACTTTGGTCCAGAATTTTTTCAGAAG
This sequence comes from Mandrillus leucophaeus, assembly GCF_000951045.1. Lineage (NCBI taxonomy): Eukaryota > Metazoa > Chordata > Mammalia > Primates > Cercopithecidae > Mandrillus > Mandrillus leucophaeus. The sequence continues at coordinate 5,114,053 of NW_012103254.1, read as the reverse complement.
TCTCTTCCAAGGTCACCAGCTTGTGGTCAAGTGCTGTGGGTGTCTGTTTGCCTCTTGGCTTCATTATGGTGGGCCTGGCATTGGAGTCCAATCCAACATTTCCTGTGCCTACTTCCTTCTCCTTCTCCCATGTGAACAATGTTTCTCTCCATGCTGTGCTGTCTGGGCTTGAGGAAGGGACAAGGCATGCATTTCTGTTGCTATTGCTACCACCATAATGCTGGACTGTACCTGAAACCCAGAGCTACAGAGACCAACAGAGTACAGAGATACGTCCAAGGCCCATGCTGCTACAGCCCGCCTGTTGCTGAGGCTTATTTGTGACTTGAGACTGTTGCAGAAGGCTGGTGTCAATGTAGGATGGAATAGGAGTTTGTCCTACCAGGATGGAGGGTCTCTACTTAGCATGGGGATGGGTCCAGAGGCTCTTTCCATGGGCAGCAGCCTGGGGTCAGGGGACATTGGGTTCTATCCACTGTTGGATTTTATTTTGGCAAGCTTAGCTGTAAATTCTAAGCAAAGTCCTGCAGTTACTTTCTTCTCTTTCCTTCAAACAGACAGAGACACTCTCCACACTGTGTTTCTCAGGGCTGTGGAAGAGATGGTGAAGTCAGTTCTTTGTCTGCCAAGGCCCACAGTCATGAGGACAAATACATCCTCAAGTTGTGCCCCAGGTTCATGCTGCTATAGCTTGACCGCACTTTCCTCTCTGTTCTTTAAGATAGCTATGTCTCTCTCCATGCTGTGCTACTTAATGTTGAGGAAGGGTTAATGTGGGCAATGTAACTCTATCCTTTCTATCCTCTTCAATGTGTCTTTTCTTATTATTATGCTAAAATCAAGTACCGTGATCTTTCACCTGATTTCCTTAGTCCTTGTGAAGGTAATGTCCTATATAGATACTTGTTTAAATTGATATATCTGTGGGGAGACAATCACTGAAGGTTTTTTCCCACCATCTTGCTCTTCCCAATCCACATCTCAGATTTGATCTCTTCTAAAAATATCTAACAAGATTATTGTACTACTCCATTTTCATGCTGCTGATAAAGAGATAACTAGACTGGGCAATTTACTTAAGAAAGAGGTTTAATGGACTTACATTTCCGCATAGCTGGGGAGGCCTCACAATCATGGTGGAAGGTGAAAGGCACTCCTCACATGGTGGCAGAAAAGAGAAGAGAGTTTGTGCTGGAAAATTCCCCTTTTTAAAAGCATCAGATATAGTGAGAATTATTCATTACCACAAGAACAGCATGAGAAAGACCTTCCCCTGTGATTCAGTTACCTCCCACTGAGTCCCTCCCACAACACTTGGGAATTCAAAATGAGATTTGGGTGGGAACGTAGTCATACAATATCATTCCGCTCATGGCCCCTCCCAAATATCATGTCCCTTTCATATTTCAAAACCAATCATACCTCCCCCATAGTCTCCCAAAGTCTTAACTCATTTCAGCATTAACTCAAAAGTCCACAGTCCAAAGTCTCATCTGAGACAAGGCAAGTCTTTTCCATCTATGAGCCTGTAAAATCAAAAGCAAGTTAGGTACTTCCTAGATACAACAAAAGTACAGGTATTGGGTAAATACAGTTATTCCAAATAGGAGAAATTAGCCAAAACAAAGGGGCTATAGACCCCATGCAAGTCCAAAATCCAGCAGGCCAGTCACATCTTAAAGCTCCAAAATGAACTTCTTTGACCCCATGTCTCACATCCAGGTCAAGCTGATGCAAGAAGTGGGTTTCCATGGTACAACCTCCATCCCAGCTGCTTTCATGGACTTGCATTGAGTGTCTGTGGCTTTTCCAGGCACATGGTGCAAGCAGTCAGTGGATCTATCATTCCAGGGTCTGGAGGACAGTGACCCTCCTCTCATAGCTCCACTAGGTGGTGCCCTGGTAGGGACTCTGCTTGGGGGCTCCAACCCCACATTTTCCTTCTGCACTAACCTAGCATAAGTTCTCCATGAGGGCCCTGCCCCTGCAGCAAACTTCTGCCTGGGCATCCAGCCATTTCCATACACCCTATGAAATCTAGTCAGAGGATGCCAAACTTCAGTTACTGACATCTGTGCACCTACTGGTTAAACACTATGTGGAGGCTGCCAAGGCTTGGGGATTCCACCCTCTGAAGCAACAGCCCAAACTGTAGCTTGGCCCCTTTTAGTCAAGGCTGGAGTGGCTGGGACTCAGGGCACCAAGTCTCTAGACTTCACACAGCAGAAGGACCCTGGGCCCAGCCCATGAAACCATTTTTTCCTCCTAAACCTCTGGGTCTCTGATGAGATGAACTGCCGCAAAGGTCTCTGACGTGACCTGGAAACATTTTTCCTGTTGTCCTATGCCAAACTTTTGTGTTCTGTTTCCATGTTAAAACTGAATGCCTTTAACAGTACCCAAGTCACCCTTTAAATGCTTTGTTGTTTAGAAATTTTTTCAGCTAGGTTCCCTAAATCATTTCTCTCAAGTTCAAAGTTCCACAAATCTCTAGGGCAGGGGCAAAATGCTGCCAGTCTCTTTGCTAAAACATAGCAAGGGTCACCTTTACTACAGTTCCCAACAAGGTCCTCATCTCCTTCTGAGACTAGCCCAGCCATATCATTATTCATTGTCCATATCACTATCAGCATTTTGGTCAAAGCCATTCAGGAAGTCTCCAAGGAGTTCCAAATTTTCTCACAATTTTCTATCTTCTTCTCAGCCCTCCAAACTGTTCTAATCTCTGTCTGTTTCCAAATTCTCAAGTTGCTTCCACATTTTTGGGTATCTTTTCATCAGTGCCCCACTCTAGTGGTAACAATTTACTGTATTTGGCTTTTCTTGCTGCCAATAAAGACATACCTGAGACAGGAAAATTTACTAAAGAAAGAGGTTTAATGGACTTACAGTTCCACACAGCTGGGGAGGCCTCACAATCATGGTGGAAGGTGAAGGGCACGTCTCACATGGAGGTAAACAAGAGAAGAGAACTTGTTCAGGGAAACTTCCCTTTTTTAACCCATCAGATTTCTTGAGACTTATTTACTATCACAACAGCAGCACAGGAAATACCTGCCCCCATGATTCAGTTATCTCCCACTGGATGTCTCCCACAACATGAGAGAATTCAAGATGAGATTTGGGTAGAGACGCAACCAAACCAAATCAATTACCCATGTTTGTCCCTTTGTAACTCTCTTATTTTTCTTCTTAAAACAACAACAACAACAACAAAACAGTATACATGAGCAGAATGTGAAGGTTTGTTACATAGGTCTATGTGTGCCATGGTGGTTTGGTGCACCTATCATCCTCAACAAACACAAGAACAGACAATTAAACACCACACGTTCTCACTTAAAAGTGGCAGTTGAACATTGAGAATACATGGACACAGAGAGGGGAACAGCACATACCAGGGCCTGTTGAGGGATGGAAGTGAGGGTAGGGAACCTTTGTAACACTCTTACTCAGCTACATAATGGCCACCTATTAACTATATCACAGAATTTAATAGTTTGCTACTGACCACCTCTTCTCATCATTTTTGACATTCAGGCCCAGTGTCTACAACCGTTAATTACCACACTTATTTTGTGTTTTATTCATGGCAAAATCAAAAAGAAAGAAACACTTTTACTGTATCCATGACTCCATGAAAACTGAACAATGTAAAAAGATAGATCTGTTTCACAATTCTTGAAGACGTGAATCTTACATCTAGCTTGATTCATTCATTTATATTATATACTAACCTCTGCAGACATTTGAGACATTTTTCTCTGTTATACAACATTCCCAAAGGTGATTATACGATAATTGTTTTATTACCTTCCGTGTTGGAAAGCTTTCTTGTCAGGCAGCCATGCCATCAAGGAACAGCTGTGGCAGTTAAAGTTATCTTACTCTTTTCATTTTCAATATTTTCTTATTTTCTTAGAAATATGATTTCTGTGACTTACATTTAAAAGTGATCTGCTTGTTGCAGCAAAAATGTTGAAGAGCATGTTCATGATCACAAATACATGATCAAAATGATTTCTCTCTCAGTCTAATCATATGTGTGCACTAGAGTAATACATCATCATAGAATATAAACTAAACTAAACCTTCAGAAACATATCTAAATATCTCCCTCTAACCTGCATTCACAATCATGACATGTAGTTCCAATAAATTAGAAAAGCATGGCCTTCACTTACAAAATAAAATTATTTAGATCGACGTAAACCATGAGTTTAAAAATAGTAGAGGAGTACTTTATTAAGTGTAAATGGAACACATTAGAAAACATTATAAAGGCTAATAAAATAAAATTAATTATATTTACATATACAATTATGTCTAGGCATAAGTATCCTAAGGTTAAATATCTATCCTAATGTTTTACCTATTTTTAGTTTGGTTAGCATCTAATCAGTGAATTAAGATGGTTTTTTATGTTCTGAATACAATTCTTCTATTGCTATATGATGTGTAAATATTTTCTCCCAATCTGTGGCTTACTTTTTGGTTTTCATAATGATATCTTTTAAAGTGGAGAGAGGTTTCAGATTTGATAAGGTCAAATTGATATTTTTTTTTTCCTTTAAAGATCATGCTTTTGGTGGTTTATCTAAGAAATCTTTGCCTAACTCATAGTCATGAAGATTTTCTCATATGTATTCTTTTAGACATTTTATAGTTTTTGCTCTTATATTTGGATTTCTGAATCATTTTGAGTTAATTTTATGTATAGTGCAAATTGTCTAAATTATTTCTTTTGCACATGCATGCCTGATTGTCCCAGCAACAGTTTGGAAATATTATCCTTCCCTTATTTGTATTCACACCTGTGATTAATTACTATTACTATAAACGTAAAGGTTATCTTTGAACGCTCAATTTTGTTTGATTTATCTCTATACCTGTTCTTGCTCCAGAGCTACACTATTTTGATCACTGTGCCTTTATAAGTTATTTCCAAGTCTACACAAATTTTAGGTTCAACTTGTCAACATCTACAATCACATCTGTTGGAATTTTGACAAGGAATGTGTTGAATTCATAACCAATTTGTAAGAATTGCTCTCTTGACAATATAGATACTTTCATCCCATCCATATGAAATAAAAGTTTTCTACTTATTTTGATTTTCTATAATTCCTCTCAGCAATGTTCTATAGTCTTTGAGGTGTACATTTTGCACTTATTTTGTTAAATTACTATTTTGATGTTAGTATAAATACATTTTAAAATGTTATCTTTTCACTTAAAAGATTGAAAATTGAAAAGCAGCCAAAGCAGACAGGAAGAATATCAATGTGTCTACATCATTCTAAGTTCAATATGTATGCCATATTTTTTTAATTAAAATAGATCAAATTTTAATAGTTGATGTAAGCTAGAACAGTAAACCGTTAATATGCATTTAAGTATTCAGTATACATATCCTTCTGTTTGATGTCATCGATGATTCATATGCGTTTCTTCTCCTCTGAGAGTTAAATGAGAATACCAAGATACAAAATTGTAATTAAGTATGAATTATCAATAGTTGTTCAGTAAGTAGAACAGACAAAATGGAACACCACGCTTGTTATTCAATAATACTATGGGATAACTTATTGTGCTAAGTATAACATGCTTTTTAATGTCTTATACTTTCTAAAATAATATGAAATACATAATAAATAGAAAGGTAACATTTAGACAAATCTATCCTTTTGAATGTATTGTTTTATTTGTACAAATTTTTTAAAACCTCAGTATAAGGTGAATCAATTTTGGTTTTATTTTTCTGATGTGAAAATATCCTATGTTATTTACTGGTTATAATTCTAATTTCTTTTGTGTGCATTATTTATTTTGATTATTTACTTTATTATGATTCATTTGCAAAAATTAATATTTGTTTTAACAATGTGCATAATTATATTGCATAAAAGTTTTATTGTTAAAATTATATATTTAAGAAAGTTCATTATCTAGTCTGAAAAAGCAGGAGTATGTCAAGTTATTAAATTAAAATTTACAGTGAGTAATGTATTATTTTATATGGATAATTAGTCCCTTTGGGACATTTACTCAAAAGTAGGTCACAATTTTATTATACTGTACATTCTGATATATATATATATGCACATATACAAACATTTAAACATACATATAAAATAGTTCATATTCCTCTACTAATTAGGCTTTTAAAATTATTTACATTAAATTTTTCATTAGAAATTATAAAACTTGGTTCTTCTGTTCTTAACCCATGTTTCTCAAGCCAAATATATTTAGAGTAGATATGTTTTATTTTAATAACACACTGTGAAAGATCAATAACTATGAGCTAATAATTATAATTAACATGAATATAAGTTGATTTCCACAAGCATTAATGTCCAATGTTATTCATATTACCCCTCAATGTCAGTTAAAGCAATTAACTAAAAGTTAAACCGTATTTCTTTGCTTGTCATGGCACAAATGGAGAAACAAAAACACCACTTAGATCATCTCATTCAAGCAAGCCTCTGTCCACCTGAAAAGTGCATGTTAGTTCAAAGTCTCCACTGCTCAGAACCTTCAGAATCTTCCTATACTTTCCAGCAGCATCCATGCAGGTATCAAGGAGACCCCCAGCCAATGGCTGACCAAGATGATATTAAAAGGATTTGCCAATTTCCACTCCAAACAAAAGCTGCTTTAAGAAACAATATTTGCTCTGAAGACTCTCCATTGGACTGGCTCAGAATTTTGGGGGCCAGGGTCATGGTCCCATTGGCTTTGCCCAATTCTACCTGTTTTTCTTTCTTTTTTTTTCCCACAAGTGTTACTACCCAATATAATATTGCAATTCTGCTTTTCCCCAGACTTTTTGGGGTGTAATTGACAAATAAAAATTGTGTATAATCAGTGTCTACAGTGTGATGAACTGATATCTACATACATTGTAGTGATGTGTAAAGATTACCACAATCAAATTGACCAACTCATTTATCATCAAACATAGGTATCTTGCCTTTGTGTGTGCCTTTATGTGTGTATGGTGAGAATACTTAAGATCTTCTCTGTTAGTAAATTTCAAGTAAAGAATGCAGTATTAGTAACTAAATAACCATGCACTACATTAGATCTCCTCTACTTATTCATCTTATAACTCAAAGTTTGTAACGTTTGATCATCTCCCCATTTCTTCCAAACCCGAACTCCTCGCAACCATCAATCCACTTTCTGATTCTGTGATTTAGACTATTAAACTCCACATGTTAGTGAGATAATACAGTATTTGTCTTTCTGTGGCTGGCTTATTTCAGTTAGCAAAATGTTCTTTACATTCATACAGGCAGGATTTTCTTTTATTTATGGGTGAAGAATGTATCATTTCACACACACACACACAAACACACACACAATGGTGTATCATATATATATAGTGTGTGTGTGCACATAAATGTACACAATTTTATTTATATATTATATATATTTTTTATCCATTCATCTGTTGAGGACACACAGGTTACCATGTCTTGACTATTGGGAATAATGCTACAATGAATATGGAGTGCAGATATCTCTTTGAGATACTAATTTTATTTCTTTTGGATATATAACTAGAAGCGGGATTCCTGAATCATAGTTCCATTTTCAGAACTACTAAATTCTCATGCTAGTTTAATGTTTTGAGGAACTTGCAAACTGTTTTCCATAATGGCTGTTCCAATTTACGTTCCCACCAACAGTGTATGAAGCTTCTCTTTCCTCCACATCCTTGCCAACACTTGTGAGCGCTTGTTTATTACAGCCATCCTAACAGTTGTGAAGTAATATCTCATTGTAGTTTTGTTACATTTCTCTGATAATGAGTAACATTGAGTACCTTTTTGTATACCTGTTGGTCACATGTATGTCTTCTTAAGGAAAATGTCTCTTCAATTTCTTTGCCCATTTTTAATTGGGTTGTTTCAATTTTGTCATTGTTTGTTTTTCTTTTGAGTTGCATGAGTTCCTCATATATTCTGAGTATTAACTCATAATCAGATTTATGGCTTGCAAATATTTTTCCCCATCCCATAGGCTATCATTTTATTTTGTTGGTTATTTCTTTTGCTGTGCAGAAGATTTTTATCTGATATAGTTCCACTTTTCTACTTTTGCTTTTGTTGCCTATGCTTTTGATGTGATATCCAAAAAAATCATTGTCAAGAACAACATTAAGGAGCTTTTCTTTTCTACTTTTTATCTGGGGTTTTTATGGTTTTAAATCTTATATTTAAGTTTTCAATCCACTTTGAGTTGATTTTTGTATACACAGTTGGACAAATGTCTAATTTTATTCTTTTGCATATGGACATCAGTTTTGCCGATACAATTTATTGAAGAGATTATCCTTTCCCCTGAGTATATTCTTGGTGTCATTGTCAAAGATTGGTTGACTCTGTATGCATGAGTTTAATTCTATATTCTCAATCATGTTCCACATGGTTCTGTGTTTGTTTTTATGCTGGAACTATACTGTTTTGATTACTATAACTTTGAAATATCATTTGGTATTAGAAAGTGTGGTGCTTCTACCTTTGTTCTAATCTCTCAAGATTTATTTGGCAATTTGAGTTTTTTTTTAATTCCATGTGAATTTTAGATTTTTTTTTCCTATTTCTATTTCTATTGTAGTTTAATAGAGATTGCATTCAACCCATGAACATGAGATTGTTCCATTTATTTGTGTCTTATTCAGTTTTGAACCCATACACTCTACCAAAATTGTTAAACCAACATAGAAATGCAGTAAAGTAGCAGGATGTGATATTAACTCAGAAATATATATTTTTTGGTTCTATACACTAACAAAAAAATCTGGAAAAGAAAGAAAAAAGTCAATTCTATATACAATAGCATAAAATGGTAAAATATTTAGGAATAGATATAACCAAGGTGGTGAAAGATCTGTACGCTGAAGACTGTGAGACATTGGTAAAATAAACTGATGATACATTGGCTATTCTAATTCCATCTCAGTGCCTGCCTTCTGGAAAACAGAATTTTCATCATTTGAATCAGAAGAAAATCAGAAGGAAAATAATGATAGAAGATTTTCAGGAATCAATTTCCATCCAACATATTTCCTAGAACAGATGACAAGGGAGTGCAAAGCAGGGGAGATTATCAGGGGGCTAAACAACAAACAGGAAATATACCACCTTCAGTGCTTTTGTGGCTGGGACACATGACATTTTGAGGCTTAAACTGATGCTTTGCCACTCAAGAACAATACGAACAATTGTAAATGAGAACCCAATGAGTAAGAATTTCAGAGATGACATTAGTTTAAAATCATTCGCAGCCCGAAGTAAAGACACTGAAAATAAATAACCTGAAATCTTAAGTAAGGTAGTAAAATCACCTTTATCTTTTTACTTTTTATACTTTAGACCCAAGTCGATAGATGGTTTTGCCAGTTTTAAATATGTAACAATAATAATTTTTATTCATTTTATCATGAAACATGGTGAATCTTACAATATCATATTCATCATTTAACTTAGTCTAGAAGGCTTTCCTCAGTAAATAACACATCAGAATTTCAGGAGAAATCTTTTTTCAACCCACTTGCATCTCCTTTGTAGTTCTGAGAAGCTCTGAAATGCAACATACTCTATCTCAAAACAATAAGAATTGTTTGTGGAAAAAAGATTTGTTGCTCTTGTATAAAACAATGGTATAAAAATGGATGGGGGAAGTAAAACAGCCATTATTACATGATTATTCTAAGAAATACAAAAACCAAAAGAAAGAAATATAGTTCATGTTGAGTTGTAGGAACTAGAAGTAATAGTAGTACTGATAAGATAGCAGTACTGATAAATACGAAATGAAGTGAATTGAAAACATATGAAGAAATGTGGAAATAACTGAGTGGCTTAATATTCTCAAGATATGAAATAGTGCTATACACAATGTGGTTACCATAGAATTTAGTTGATACATTGTGGCAGCAATTTAATAAATGGCTGGAATGCCGAAGAAAACATTTCATAGAGTAGTAAGATATCCAGCAAAATTAAAATAAAAATAGAATAACACAACGAAGGAGTAAGCCTGGAAATATTTTAAAATATGAGATAAAGTCAGAAAAAGAACCAAGTTTATCTTACTTCATAAAGTTATTTTTAAAGCTCACTACTAATATTTAAACCGTAGAGGACACATTTTAGGCTATGCTTTATGCTAAGTACCTTTACGTACATTATTTCGATTGCCTTATAATTTAGTCACTGTTGTTACTCCATTTTGTATATGAGTTACTTATGGCAAAAAGACATTAAGTCAATTAGCCTTTAGTCATATGGCTTCTAAACTAAATGCAAAATTCCAACCTATACAGTAATTCTCCAGGAATAGTATTTATAGACATTGGGATTTAAATGAATAAAACAGGTATATCTACAGGAAAATATAGTATTACTTAATCTATGATAAGCTGTCTCATATGTATTAATCTACATGTATTATATGATTTACAAAGGTAAATAAAAGGACAAGCTTCAGGCTGGTAGAAAATTTGCATATCTCATATTTGGTAAATCACTTGTGTTGTAAACAAGAAAAATCTCTCAAATTTGTCAGTGCAAACACACACACACAAAAAAGCATTAAAAATGGCTGGGCACGGTGGCTCAAGCCTGTAATCCCAGCACTTTGGGAGGCCGAGAAGGGCGGATCACGAGGTCAGGAAATCGAGACCATCCTGGCTAACACGGTGAAACCCCGTGTCTACTAAAAAATACAAAAAACTAGCCGGGCGAGGTGGCGGGCGCCTGTAGTCCCAGCTACTCGGGAGACTGAGGCAGGAGAATGGCGTGAACCCCGGAGGCGGAGCTTGCAGTGAGCTGAGATCCGGCCACTGCACTTCAGCCTGGGCGACAGAGTGAGACTCCGGCTCAAAAAAAAAAAAAAAACCAAAAACAAACAAAACAAAACAAAACAAAAACATTAAAAATGTGAGCCAAAGTTTGAGCAGACACTTCACCAAAGAAGAAAGATGAAAGCAAGTAAGTACATGAAAGGTATACAAAATTGTTAGTGATGAGGGAGGTGTAACTTAAAACCACAAGTAATACAGGCATACCTTATTTTAATGCACTTTATCTTGCTTCGCAGATATTACATTTTTTACAAATTGAAGATTTCTGACAACCCTGTATTGAGAGAGTCTATTGGCACCATTTTTCCAATAGCATGTGTTCACTTCGTGTTTTTTGTGTCACATTTTGGTAATTTTTATAATATTTCAAATATTTACATTGTTGCTGTATTTATTATGGTGATGTGATCACTAGTCTTTGATGTTACCATTTTAATTATTTTTTGGTCACATAACTACAGCCATATAAGACACCAAATGTAACCAACACAGAGCTCTGATGGAGTCGTACAGGGAGATTAATCTTCTTTTCCTTTCTTTTTTTTTTTTTTTTTTGAGACAGTCTCACTCTGTCACCTGGCTGGAGTGCAGTGGCACGATCTTGGCTCACTGCAACCTCCACTTCCCAGGTTCAAGCGATTATTCTGCCTCAGACTCCCAAGTAACTGGGATTATGGGAACTTGCCATCATACATGGCTAATTTTTGTATTTTTAGTAGAGGCAGGGTTTCAGCTTGTTGGCCAGGCTGGTCTCCAACTCCTGACCTAAAGTGATCCACCCACCTCAGACTCCCAAACTGCTGGGATTACAGGCGTGAGCCCAGCTGATAAATCTTATTTTCATGCCTGCTAACAAAAGGTCCATTGTGAAGCCCATGGATCAAGGAGTAATTTTGACTTTCAATTCTTATTATTTAATAAATACATTTTGTAGGGCTATGGCTACCAGAGAATAGTGATTCTTCTGATGGATCTGGACTATGTCCTTTGAAATATTTTGAGGAAGGATTCAATGTTCTTGATGTCAGTAAGAATATTTGTGATTCACTGGACAAGGTCAAATGATCAACATTAACAGTAGTTTTGAAGAAGTTGATTCCAATCCTCATGGATTCCTTTGAGGTATTCAAGACTTCCATGCAGGAAGTAGCTGCAGATGTGGTGAACATAGCAAGAGAATTATAATTAGAAGTGGAGCCTGAAGATAGGACCAAATTGCTGTCATTTCATGATTAACTTTGACTGGATAAAGAGTTGCTTTTGACAGATAAGCCAAGAAAGTGTTTTTTGAGATGAAGTTTGCTTCTGATGAAGATGCTGTGTCTCTCTGACCTTCAGCAACCACCACTCTGACCATTCAGCAGCTGTCACACTGAGGAAAGACCCTCCACCAACACAAAGATTACAGCTTGCTGAAGACTCAAATGATTGCTGGCATTTTCAAGCAGTAAAGTATTTTTAATTAAGGTACGTGTATTGGTTGTTTTAGACGTAGTATTATTGCACACTTAATAAAATACAATGCAATGTGAACAGCTTTTTGTTCTGTTTTGTTTTTCTGTTTTTGTTTTTTTAAATTATACTTTAAGTTCTAGGGTACATGTTCACAACGTGCAGGTTTGTTACATATGCATACATGTGCCATGTTGGTGTGCCGCACCCATTAACTGGTCATTTATATTAGGTATATCTCCTAATGCTATCCCTCCCCCCTTCCCCAACCCCAGGACAGGCCCTGGTGTGTGACATTCCCCACCCTGTGTCCAAGTGTTCTCATTGTTCAATTCCCACCTATGAGTGAGAACACGCGGTGTTTGGTTTTCTGTCCTTGTGATAGTTTGCTCAGAATGATGGTTTCCAGCTTCATCCATGTCCCTACAAAGGGGCACATGCGCACGTATGTAAACAACTTTTTATGTGTACTGGGAAACCGAAAAAAACTTGTGTGCCTTGCTGTATTATCGTATTCATTTTATTGTGGTGGTTTGGAATCGAACCCTCAATATATACGAATAATGCCTGCAATTGTATTCTGACTTTATTTTTTTCACCTTTATATTCCTATATAGTATCCTTGAAATTCCCATATAATATCAATAATATCAATAGTTATGCATAATAAATCTGACATAACTATAATATTTGGTTTGCTTTTTCAAAACTATATAATGTCACAACAATCACAGATAGAAAAACCTCTGCCAAATTTTATTAATAAAGATTTTTTTTAAAATTAATACAAGTTACAAATAAGAAAAGTGGCTATCAATCTACTTATTTTTGTGGCAGAAAATGGTCTCAAACTGTTGACATTTCAATATCTCCGATTCCAAGTGATTCTGGAAGCTCTAAACCAAAACACTGCATTATTTACATTCATAGTTTGCTTGCTTTTGAGGAAAATGACATCTGTGCAATTTTTTCATTCCAAAACACATTAATTTCTACATAGGGTGAATTTAGAGCTGGAAAATCTAATGCGGAATGCTACTCCTGTGCTGTCAAATGAAAAATACTAAAATTAAAAATATGAATTTTCTAGTAGACATAATCTACATAAATGAGGACAGATCGATGCTTTATACTATAAATATATGCCAATTTTATACTCAAATTCCTTAAAATATTTTTTAAATTTTTAAATGATAGTTTAAAATGATATTATTCTTTTACGGTTAGCATATTATTCTTTTTTGGTTAGCATGCAATTCTGTGTTTTTTTGTTTTGTTTTGTTTTGTTTTGTTTGAGAGGGAGTCTTGCTCTGTCATCCTGGCCAAAGTGCAGTGGAGCAATCTTGGCTCACTACAATCTCTGCCTCCTGGTTCAAGCAATTCTCTTGCCTCAGTCTCCCAAGTAGCTGGGATTACAAGCAACCGACAGCACGCCTGGTTAATTTTTGTAGTTTTAGTAGAGACGGGTTTTTGCCATGTTGGCCAGACTGGCCTTGAACTCCTAACCTCAGGTGATTCACCTGCCTCGGCCTCCCAAAGTGTTGGGATTACAGGCATGAGCCACTGTGCCTGACCTCTGTGAGTTTTTTGTTGTCGTTTTTGTTTCGTGACGGAGTTTCACTCTGTCACCCAGGCTGGAGTGCAGTGGCGCGATCTCGACACGCTGTAAGCTCCACTTCCCTCGCTCAAGTGATTCTTCTGCCTCAGCCTCCAGAGTAGCTGGGACTACAGGCGCCTGACACCACACCCAGCTAATGTTTTGTATTTTTAGTAGAAACGGAGTTTCACGGAATTAGCCAGGAAGGTCTCAACCTCCTGACCTCGTGATCCGCCCGCCTCAGCCTCCCAAAGTGCTGGGATTACAGGCCTAAACCACTGGACCCGGCCCTCTGAGTTTTAGTACATGCTGAGATTCATGTGTCCATCACCATAAACCCAGATACAGAAAAAGGTTTTCACCCAAAATACTCATTCGTGTTAACTCTTCGTAATCAAACTCGCCCTTCACTGCTGACCCCTGGCAACACTGATTGTTCTCCATTTCTATGGAGTTGTCGTTTCTGGAAATTCGTAAAAATTGAATTATGCCATATTCAACCTTTTGAGATTGCCTTCTTCAATTTAGCATTATGCAATCTGCAAAATTACACAAAACTGTTAGTGATTAGGAAGGTGTAACCTAAAACCACAAGTCATACAAGCATGCCTTACTTTAATGCACTTTGCTTTATTGTGCTTCGCAGATACTACATTTTTTACAAATTGCAGGTTTTTGACTGCCCTGTATTGGCCAAGTCTATCAGCACCATTTTCCCATAAACATGTCCTCTTCCAAGTCATTGTCTGTGCCAATATTTTGTTTCCTTTTTGTTACTGAATAGTATTCCAATGAATGTATGTACTACAGTTGCTTAATTATTCTTTTTCCAAAAGACATTTATCTTATCTCCACTTTGGAAGAGGAAACAATGTTTCTATAAATATTCAAATACAAGTTTTTGTGTGATATAGTTTTTTTTTTTTTTTTTGTCTCAGTGGAATTTCTGGTCACATTGTAACCACATGCTTGACTTTATAAAAAACTGATTAACTGATTTCCATGATGGGTATACCATTTTCTGTTCTCACCAAAAAGTATGGCAATCAGTTGTTCTACAGTCTTGTCAACTTTTGGTAACATTTTGTTTTGTTCTGTTTTAGCCATCCTAATAGGTATATATTAGTTATCATAAGTTATACCTCAGAGATATCACAAGTGAAAAAGACAGGTGGTGCATGCTCCTGTGAACAAAATAAAATATCCCTGAAGGGTGATATGTAATAGCTAATATTTTCATATGCTTATAAATGTTAATATTTTAAATGGTACCTATGAAAAACATGTTATATATCTAAATGAAATATTTAAATTAGATATGCACTTTTAAATGAGTTGCGGGCATACTTTAATAATTGAAACATTTAATATTTTAATGTTTTGGAAATTAAAAGTTCTTATATTATTTCTTTTTATAAATGGAGCCCTGATCATTCTCTGCATATTTTGAATAAACTATTTTTAAGTCGTTTTTTCTCCAGTGTTTTCTTCTCATTCCCAAATCAGAGGAGAAATATCAACCAAATTATCAAAGATATATATGGATAAAATTCACATTTAGATTTCTTTTCGTAAAATATCATATAATTAAGGATATTTACTTTGAAAACAATGAGAAAGTTTTGGCAAAGTGCTTCAAAATGTAGAATTTTTTTGCATTAATTATTCTCTTCCTAGTAAGACAAGTATTTTTAGAGAAGGGATATAGAATAGTGGTTTACTATGTTTACAACTTAGCTCTGCTATGTCATAAACATGTGACTATAAATAAAGCATTTAACCTCTCAGTCTTAGGTTTTTCATCTCTGAAATGTGGATAATAATTGCATATGTCTCATAAAATTTTATGAGAAGTGGATATGTGGTATAGAGCAACATGTGATAAAAAATAATTTATTGGTATTAAAATCCAGTTGTGTTATATATTCATCAAATGTTTAAAATTGATGAATATATAAGAATGCCAGAAAGTGACCATATCAATCCTGTATCCTATCAATTTGCAAGCAGTTTGATTTTTCTTCAGCAATCGTGCTACTTAGTTTAAAATGCGTAATAAAATTTGGAAACCATTACTTTCCATGTTTGCTCTCTATCTTTGGTTATGAATTTAACACTTTCAAATGTTCCAGAGCCTTAAATGAGAGAAAAACAAAAGCACTAGCATCAGACATTCAGCTCGAAAATCTGCTTTCTGGAATCACTTGATGTTCTTTTCCATAGTATTTAGGTTATGTTTGCCTAATAAATAAAACAGCCAGTCACTTCAGTCAACAATCTAGTTATTAGGCAACCCAGAGGGGGAAAATATAACAAACTGTATTCATCCTTTCAAAATTTTGCCTTGCCATGATAAGTAGGTATTATGAATTCGAGAGACATATTCAATCTCAGAGAACTACTATTTTACATATTTATAATAAATTGCTATTTAAAATAGTACTTGATATAAAAGGGTAATTTTTGTGTTACTTTTAAAAGTAGTTTTATATTTCACCCCAAGTTATGTTTTCATCATTTAATGACATGTAGAATATTCCTATTTATAACATTGGCTTTACAATATCAGTGAATTCTTCTGGGGTTCAGTAAAACTAACCATAAAGAGAGCATAGTCTGGAGCTTTCAGTTAATTTCCAAGTCTGCTCTTCACATCCTAAACAAAAGAACTTCCGACATTTACTGAAATTCTCTAAGATCCTGTAAGAGAATTATAGAGATAGTGACTATCTCTTAGTATAGAATAAGGTGAGAATGTCTCTTCTTTATATCTTCCTATGACTCTCTGCTTGCTTGAATAGTTTCTACTTCAATCAAGAAAGCTGTCAGATTATTATTTTTTGTATTGTGGATATTTTTTTCCTTTCATTGCTGAAGTTGCCTAGGCAGAGCTCACAAGGAGAATCTGCTGTTTTCCTGTAATCATTACAACCTGTCTCCGTGGTTTTTTTCCCACTAATCAAGTAATTATCATGATTTTTTTTTTCAGAGACAACATTTTGTGTTTATTCTTAACTCCTTAGCATTAAGAAATTTGTCTGAATTTTTGGCGATAACTCAGGAGTGTCTTTTCCTGCCCCTAAACTAGGATTTTACTTGGGCTCCAATTCTTTCTACCTTCTTCTACAGAAACGCTGTCTTGATGGAGAACGGTATCAGCTCCTTCAAGGTTCTCTCAGGTAAATTGGAAGCCTTTCTGGAAACTGTTCATTTTATAAATCAGATATGCGCTGGCCTGGGCTTAATTAATCCTTCCTGAAAACTCAATCTTTAAAGCCAAATCCTGCTTTTCAGTATCTGAACTTGATTAAGCTGAGTGACTGTCAGCACGGATCTGTGAGCTCTATTAGCATGATTCCAGAGAGAACGGAAACATATAACATTGCTTTGTCTTCCAAATGCTGAGTGCAAGATTCTAGTATCCTCTGGGGATGCCCTGCCTTCTAGGATAGTTACAAAAGTAGGGGTAGCAGTAAAGGCAGATAGATGCCCCGGTCCCACACCGGCTAATGCAGGACACCGAAAGTAATAGCTTGCTGTATTTCCAACTCTTGGTTTGTTCCAGATAGTAATGCTGATGAGTAAGAAAATACAACACAATATTAGTATGAAATTATGTGATTAGTTATCTACATTGACTTTCCCAGTGTTAATGGGAGAAACTGCAGGCCAGATGTACCCAGAAATGCTTTAGTACACAGGTTCATATTATTTATCCTTTTAAAACACTTATGAAAGAAGTCATTGTCTGTCACACATGTCCCATTATCTTTCTCCATAGACTTTCAAACAAGAGGGAACTAGCTTGTCCATTCATGAATTTACATTATTCATTGGGTAGAGCATTCTCAGGCTGAGAGATGAAATTCTTCTAGGCACTTTGTAACTCCAGTGCTTAACAGACACAAGTGAAAGACTTCCCTGGATTAAAAAATAAACCCTCAATACAGAAATTATGGATTCTCACATGTTAAATTTAATTAAACATGATATAATAATAGTTCATTAATAAAAAACAGATTATTATGCATGAGAATTAATATAACCAATAAACGGGAATGTGTTTGTGCTCAAAGCTGTCAAAGCCTTTTATTTTCCAAAACAGGGTATAAAATAACCATGGATAACACAAGTAAATATATAACAAATTTTGTTGACAACATGAGAAAATAGAACCACTTACAATGGCCAAGAAGAGGAAGAAATATTCAACTCTAGATATGAAAAATTAACTCAGAAACGAACATCAATTAATGGATAAAGCACCAGATTAGTCACAAAGAAATAAAAATTCTGTCAATTGACAAAATATTTTAAAAGATTATCCACAGTACAGTTTGAAGAAAATAAAAAACTTTAAATATGAAAGAATAGTCAGATAAAAAGGACTAGGAATTGAAAAGACTTGAAAAGGAAAGTGAATCAGTGTGTGAATTTTCCAGACTGAATAAAATATATTAAATTAGAGCTAAAAGAACAGAAACAGAAAATAAATAGAAATAAAATAAATAAAAATCGACTAGAAAATAAATAAAAATCAACTATTTTGTGTACAAATCTAAGCCGAAACATTATCAAAATGAAGGTAAAAATACTACATTAAAATCAATCAGGGAAAAAAGGAAAATTCACCACCACCACACAGAAAAACAATACTGCGGACAGGAATTATATTAAAAGCAATAATATGGGGAAAAGTAGGATAATAACTGTAAAGAGCTGAGAATAAATAACTGTCTACTTAGATTATGTGCTCCTGAAATTATTTGTCAACCATGAGGGTAAAAAATACATAACAAATAATCAAAACCATTTTGTTTTTGTCCAGATAATATTAAAGAAAGATAATTTAATGAATGCACTACAGGAAGTGCCTAAATTTATATATTGACTGAATAATACAAGTATACAAATGATGATGAGAAAGAGGGAGGAAGAATAACAATGATATTTATAATTGTGAGGTTAAAAAGTGCAGTAAATCATACTACAATGATGTATAATAAAAACATAAACTAGTTGGAGGTGATGAGACAAGTATTTGTAGTGTCTTTTAATTGGGGGGGATTAACAGTAGTGATTTTCAACTATTTAAATTTTAAAATATCAAGTACAATATTTACTCAAGGAATATTAGTTTCATGTACCAATAAATCATTTTAAATCACCATGTTAATTCATGTGGTCACCTCAGAACGTGAAGATATGTATTTGAAAAAATTTAGTACACATTTTAGATCCAAAAAATGAAATTAGAATAAAAAATATTAGAATTAATAGGAGGGATTTCTAGGAATTTTACTGAAATAAAATAAATACTCCCAAAATAAATTTCACTTGTGCATACATCTAACATAAAATTAGCATAGTTTGGCCAGGCACAGTGGCTCATGCCTGTAATCCCAGCACTTTGGGAGGCCGAGGCTGGCGGATCACGAGGTCAGGAGATCAAGACCATCCTGGCTAACATGGTGAAGCCCTGTCTCTACTAAAAATATTAAAAAAATTAGTCGGGCGTGGTGGCGGGTGCTTGTAAGTCCCAGCGACTGGAGAGGCTGAAGCAGGTGACTGGCATGAACCCGGGAGGAAGAGCTTGCAGTGAGCCGAGATCGTGCCACTGCACTCCAGCATGGGTGACAGAGCAAGACTCCGTCTCAGAAAAAAAAAAAAAAAAAAAAAAAAAAAGGCATAGTTTAAATGATGATATAATAGCAATATTATAATGGCCAATAGTTGCACAAATACAACAAAAGTTTAATGAACTAAATAATATTTTTAACAAGGTACACTCAGAAACTCTTTTAACAACAATATAGCATTTTACAGAAGTATATAATAAACAAGCTAAATTAATGAGAGATACATCATGCTCACATACAGGAAAACTTGTCAATTATTCCAAAATTGGACTACAGATGGAAACAATTTTAGTGAAAATCTCAATATGCCTTTTTGGAGTTTGGCAAAATAATGTCAGCATATATATGAATGAGCAAATAATTAAGAATTGTCAAGATGTATAACAATCATCTTTCAGTAGATTAAACTGAAATGTGAAGAGCAAATTATAAACACTTCAAAATATATTACCCTATTTTTATATCTACAGGTAAACAAGTGTTTTTAAAGTAAACATAAAAAGGAACAATCCTAAAATAAATGACTTATTATTATGGCAGTCTTAAAAATAAGATTCTTGATTAATGGAAGAACATTATCTATAAAGGAATTAAAGCAGTCATAAATGGGCGTAATTGCTCTTTCCAAGGATTTCAAATTCAAAGTTTCTGAAAGGCTTAGACATATCCTTTTGCTTAGGCAGGCTATTGTCACAAGTTTACATGCCACAGTTTTCTTAAAATGATCTGGATGGGAGTTTTACAGAACAAAATTGTGATGTTAAATTTGAATCCTTCAAGTGTATGTCAGTTCTTTTTCATTCTAGTGTCTCTCAACTTATCTCAAAAACTGGACAGGACCTAAGATTCTAGATTAATGGCTCAATTCTGGTCTGTGTTTCAAAACTAAAGGTATTTGGTAGGATTCATTCTTACATGAATCAAGTAAATAATATAACTTTCTTATTTCCTTCTTTTCAAAATCCCCATAATTGATTATTTATTACCAGTGAAAATTATGTGTACTTGTCTTTTCTGCAGATTATTATCTCCACCCTATTTTTCATCATGGTGATGACACTATGTTTATTCTGGCTTTGGAGCATCTATAGGTAGGGCATAAAATCACAATGTTAGATATCAAATGGATTGCTGATATGCTGTAATGTCAATACACTCAGTTCTTTTAGTCAGACAGACATGGTCCAAGGTAATTCAAGTCCACTGGCCAGCCTCCTTTGGACACAATCCAGTTTCTTGCCTTACCTTGACAAACTATACCCATTTTACAAATAGTATTTTCTGTATGTGCCATGAAATCAGAAAAATTGAGAAGCACCGTGTTGGGTCATCCTGGATTCCTACTATCCACTGGTATTGCTGAGATCAGAAAAAACACTGTAATTATAATGCTGCCCCAAGAATTTCTAAGAGAGCAGAATTAAACAAAACAAAACCAAAAAACTCTGGCATTCTATAGTTGAATCTATTCTTCACCATAAGTGGTAGGAAGACAGATTTTTCAAGGACATACTTAAAAGTGGCTTCATGAGACATGCATAGTGATATGGTTTGGACCTGTGCCCCCACCCAAGTCTCATGTTCAGTTCTAATTTCCAGTGCTGGAGACAGACCTGGTAGGAGGTGATTGGATCATCGGGGCAGTTCCTAATGGTTTAGCACCATCCCCCAGTGCTGTTCTTGTGATACGGTTCTCATGAGATCTGGTTGTTTAAAAGTCTGTAGCACCTCTCTCCCACCTCTCTTCTTCCTGTTTCAGCCATATTGAAGTGCTGGCTCCTCCATCTTCCACCCTGATTGTAAGCTTCCTGAGGCCTCCACAGTCATGTTTCATGTCCAGCCTGTAGAAACGTGAGGCAAATAAACCTCTTTTCTTTATAAATTACCTAGTCTCAGGTATTTCTTTAAAGCAGTGCGGGAATCAACTAAAACACGTAGTTACTAAAAACTGGCATTTAACTTTTAATATTCTTTCTCTTAAATTTGACAAACTGTTTCTAACCTTTAGATGCCATTTGGAGTGGGCCAGTGTTAGATTAAGGTCCACATGAATCAAATGGCAATCTGGTGATATCATATTTTTCTGCTTACCCCAATAAAATTAATCCAAGTTATCTAGCATTTTTAATTTTGGCTTACTACGAAATTGCCTCCCACCTTCCTTGCTCAAATATCCTTTTAAATCATTACTAATAACATTCTTTAGGTTGTGACTCTGATTCCTACACAAAATCGCCATCGAACTCCAAGAGCAGGTTGATTCCTGGTGTCCATGGGCATTTGACCAATAGCAGAAGAGTTAGTTTCCCTTTCACTAAAGCAGTGACTCCCTATGTGAATAAAAACATTTTATTGCACTTTGGTAAGAGAGAAGTTTTTAGGTCTTCAATGTTTTTGAGTTCTTTTCTTTTTAATTGTTCTCTTAACTTTCTTAAAAGAGCAACACTGATGGTTTGAATTCAACTATAAGTCAGTAAGTAACCCGTGCAAACATTCTATGAATTAAAATTTTGGCAGTCAGTCCTATGACTATGAAACTAAAAGACGGTCCAATCAAGATCACATAAATATGCTAAAGTTAATATTGCACCTGGAGTGAGGCAATTCTAGATGTGAGATCTTTGTAATTATTTGTTCGTGCAATTAGAGTGACCATCTCACTTATTCCTCAAGGATCTTAACACACATCTTCTTTGTATCACCCTTCTATCTTTTGTGATTGTGAAATCAGGTACTTTAATTCCATACTGATTGACATAAAACTGCAATATAGTGTCAGTATATATAAAATTATTATTTATATTGATTCTCATATTTTATTTTTTTCTCATCTATTTATTTTCATTTTTTAAATCTCTACTTTTTTATCTAAATAGCTCCACTTTTTTTGGAAAATGCTCTTTCTGTCGATCTCCTAGAGAGTACTTTCTCAGATTTATTCCATGTCCTTGTGCCACATAAGCCCTGTAGAAGGAAAGAACGGGAACTTTCTCCATGTTCATGATCTGGCATAGTTAGGTTTTGCTTCCATGAAGCTAAAAGCCTAACAAGCTAATGTAGATTTTCTAGTCCTCTTGGTATTATTGGTTCCTAACAGATACTCTACAATTCTTCCACAATCCTCAATCAAGCTCTTACTTATAATGAAGTTTTCCTCATTTGTATTTTCTAACAACAAAATGGCATTTAAAATTCAAAAATCTTCCACATGAAATTGGTCATCAAAGTCCTGAAAATACCTTATCCAAAACCAGTCTGTGCTTTCTTGTTACCCAGTTCCGAAATGGCACATTTAATCTTCCTGGTTATAGAAAAACTTGAAATCAATGTTGATTTTGCCCTATACCCTTGCACTTTACCATCACCAACGCTAATATATTTTATAATTTTGACTGAATAATTGTAGAATTCCTTGTTTTACATTGTCCAAACCCTCTTAAGCCTAGCTATATGGTTACTTTATTTTAGGTATATTCATTAAGGAACAATATAATGTATTTTAGGCATATTCATTAAGATGTATTATGAGTAGCAATAAAATAGTGCTACTTAGAATAATCCTCTGTTTTCATTGCTCTGATTCTAAGACAAGGTATTTTCACTCCGTGTATGCCCTTAAAATTTCCCTTACAGTGTCTTAAATTGTGAGAAATATACTGATGATAACCTCCTTGGAATAAGAGCAGCAACAGCTGTTGTTTGGTATGATCATATATGAAAAGTGACTGCCTTTGAGTTATGTCTCAATATGTGATGGAAAGGAAGAGGTCATTTTCACATCCTTATACCATAAATAAGCCTCAGTCCTCTCTAAGAAAAAATTTATTGTTCATCACCAAGTCAGAGTAGGACAAATACGAAGGGACATTTTATTTTAATGTGATTTTTTTTTTTTTTCTTAAAAGTAAATCAGAAAACTGAAGTTTTACAGGACACAGCATCTGAAAATTATTTAGGTATTATAATATTTTTATTACTTGATCTCAGTTACCAGTACAATATTAACTGTGATATGGTGCATATTTTAATTCACATTAGATAAAAAGCTAAGTTGAGACTTTTACCTCACTTTTCATTCAAAAACAAGAGCGTATGTTTGCCATTTTATTACCCTAAGGAGATATAAAGGCAATTTTAAAATAGAACCAAGATTCTTCTTTGGTACAGCACTACTGCCAGTTCTCTCATTCCTGTTCTCAGTGTGTTTTGCCTAGAATATCCATAAAACTCTCCTTTTATTTCTTTTTCATAGCTTTCCCACAGGGTCTGATAATATTTCACTTTCCAAGCAAACAAAGAGAAGCAATGGCAACAAATTTGTCAGTGTCTTTTTTCACACCACAATTGTAGTTTCCTGATGTTTAATTTTCTGTTTGAACTAACCTAACTCAACATTCTCAGTTTTATCTTTTTCCTTTTTAAATGTTTTTAGTTAACAAATGAAAAAATGCATATTTATGTTGTACTATGTGATTTTTCAATATATATATATATTGTAGAAAGGTTAAATCAAGGTAATTAACACATTCATTACCTCACATACTTATCGCTTTTGTAGGGTAAGAACATTTCAAATCTACTCACTTGGCATACATACATTGTTACTCATAACGGTCACCATGTCGTAAGTAGATCTCCCAAATGTAAGTGTCTAACTTAATGTCCTGACTAGCTCAAATTTTGAATCCCTTGACTAACATTTCTCCAGACCACCCCAGGCCTGACAACTACCATTCTACTCTCTGATTTATAAGTTCAATTTTGCTAGATTCCACATATAAGTGAGATCATGCGATATTTGTATTTATATGTTTGGTTTGTTTCATTTAACATAACATTCTCCAGTTTCATCATGTTGTTGCAGCCAAAAGGATTGCCTTCTTTTCAAAATATGCTTTATCTTTTTCTAATTCCTTTAATGAAGTCCAAGACCTATGCAAAATAAGTTGCTTCTTATGTTTTGGGGCTTTCCATGCCTCCATTATTTCTATACACATGTTTCTTAGTCTTCACTCATCTCCCTTCACCATGATCTGCTTAAACTTTAAAGCCTATCTTAATTAATCGAAAATATTTTTTGATCTTTCACAACCTATGAAAAGTGATTTCTTCTCTAAATAATACATGACCCGATTTTTAACTATTTTATGACCCATAGTTTTCTACCTATGTTATATTTTTGTCCATATTTTATTAACTATTTTACATTTCAAAATCTTGCAAAATATGTTTATATCTAAATATCATTTATATTTCTCATACTGAACATAGTAGATACCAGATAAAATGTATATAATTTCCATGGTTCTAGCAAGTATCAGAATTAAATTGGAAGATTAATTACCTAAGATCCAAAATCTTTGTTTTCTTTTTTCAAAATTGAAGAATATAATTAAAAATCAAATGAAACAAACATCTGACAATATCTCTCTGTAACAAAAATAGAATTGAGTAAAGACTCATGAACAACAAAAAGACTAATTAATAGTTATGATATGCTGTTAAAACTCATTATAAATAAATACTATGACCCCTTGTTAAATATAATGAGACAAAGTTACCATAATTGTCCATAAAAATAGATTTAATCATAAAATATGGTTGACAAATAACAAGGTTAGTTTTCCTAGTTACTTTTTTGACACCTCAAAAGAGACCACTTTGAATTGCTCATGTCATACGTTAGACATTTGTTGAGAACTCTTACATGTCAGCCAGTGGAAATCAGGACAGAAATTATCTGTGAAATGTTACTGACTTTTAGGTACAGAGGTTCTCTTTGGTTTTGTTAGATTGTGAACATTAAATTGTTTTAAAAATAACATTGTCCTAGTTCTCTATACCTGGCAATACACTTTACAAAAATAAAAGTTTGAAACAGAGTCAAAAGGGGTACAGCCATGAAATACAATTTGCTCTATGGTTCTGGGGGTGAATCACTCAGCTTCGGTTTAGGTCTCCCTTCTGCCTTTTTCTGTTGCGGAATCTTTTCTTCCGTCTTATCATGGAAACATGGTACCAACACAATCAAAACATTTTTAAATTGTGTATGTAAAAGCCTCCT
Source organism: Mandrillus leucophaeus (assembly GCF_000951045.1). NCBI lineage: Eukaryota > Metazoa > Chordata > Mammalia > Primates > Cercopithecidae > Mandrillus > Mandrillus leucophaeus. The sequence goes on along the minus strand of NW_012103254.1, from coordinate 5,088,419 downwards.
ATAGTCAATAGGCAGATGTGACTCTGTTGGCCTACATTAGTCATAAGTTGTCAGTTAGAGGATGTGTTAGTGAAACATCTGCTTTCACTTTAATCCCTTCAACAGCCAATTTTCTGGCTGAAGGAACTCAGCATGAGTACCCACACTGAACAAGTTTGTGGTATTTATGGAGAGTAAGCCCTATTCATCACTGCCAATAAGGCGTTGCCACTATGCCCCAGCATCTTCATTATCTTGTATTCCCTTATTTCAATCACTGCGTTAATACTGCTGAGTTTTCCTGATTATGAAGTAGTAACATCATCTATTTCAGAGATGCATCTTGTAGGTACACGTGGCCCTTTCAGTCAGTGCTGAAAGCATTTGAACATCACCTTCAGAAAGTGTAAATCCTAATCTGACTGTGAGTTTGCCATAACACTAAGAGGCAATACAAATTCTTCATATTTCCCCTTTTATATTAGCAATACCTCTCATTTGTAACAGCTTAGCAGAAAAGCAATGCAGAATACACCCTATGTGTAATTATCATATGTTCATTTTCCATAAAGTTATGACTTTTTAATCTCTTCAATTTCCTACTTCCAAATCTTACTATGCATATACTTATCATGCTTATGTGATTAAAACCAAAACAGATAACTATAAAAAACTTCTATACTCATAGAAGTTTATGTGAACTAATAAAAGATTATGCGAACTAATAAAACTTTATGTCATGTGTTCTGATTGCTGTGGAATCTATGATTTAATAAAAATATATTTTAATGTATTTTATAAGGTGGCTTATCCAGTAAATCAGAACATTCGTGTATTTTAATCAAATATAATCTGACTATTTCTTCTCCATACCTGTATACAGATTTGTTGGGTGAGGGCATGAGTTCTTATATTCTCAGAACAAATCCCCCACAAATTCATGCATTCCTGCATTCAAAAACATTTCTGAGAACTTTGTCTGATATAAATATTACAACCTGCTTTCTTATTGCTTATATTTGCTTGGCATCCTTTTCCTAACCTTTCAGGCTCTATGTATATGTCTGTTTTACATAAGTTCTTGTACAGAATAAACTTAGATTTTGATTAGTGAACAAATCCAGAAGTAGAATATTTAAGGCGATTTATAATATTGGCATGACTGATATGCTTAGTTTCATTTTTTATGAGATCTTAAGTTCTTTTATGTAGTATTAAGCATATTTCTGTATAACAAGTTTTCTTTGCACTATTTTGCTAATTCTGGTATTTACAGTTATAAAGATTTTGTTTTAGTTCAAATGGTTACCTATACTAACATGTTTCATAATGCCTTAGTCTCCTTTTTCAATATTTAGGTGACTGCATTTTATTTTATTAGCTTCGTATAATATCCTTGAATTTCACCCATGACTTTTGCGAACACCAATTAGCTTATTTTACTTTCACTTTTAAGTTTCCTTTCTGTCACATTATTTATTTCCACTTTCATAGAATTTATAAAATTTAAATATTATTAGTTAATTTTGTTCCCACCTTTGAGTCTTATTACTGCAGTTAAATACATTGGATGATGACCATTTTCTTCATTGACGTTTCATGAATTCAGATTTCTCAGAAAGAATTTATGACTACATTCTTGAATGTTTAGTCATTCTCCTATCCTTTATAGTTGAATGACTGCTTATCTGAATTTTAAAATTTTGCTTATCATTTTTCTTTGTGTTTTTCAAAATATTATTTCACTGCTGTCTTATATTGTATGTTGTCAAGAAAGCTGGTGTTGACCTGTTTTTACTTATATATATATATATTTTTTTTTGCAAATGCCTTGACCTCTTTGCCTGGGGGTTTTGTCATTGTTGTTTTTCATGTGACTTTTAGGTCTAATAACTTTATCAGGATATATCCTAAAATAGTCAGTCACAGTAAAATTTTCTTAGTTACTGCTGAAACATTCAATTTATATTGAAACGATCCACTGTAGTTTTAAATGTTACTTCTATCTGCTTATTTTATTTATTCTTCTTTCATATCTTTATGTAAATAATAGATTAGGATATTCAAAATATTTTATTTTTTAATATTTTTATCCCAGTATTTTATTTTAATTCACATCCCCTTTTTGTTTTTATGTTAGTTTGCTTTTTCCCTCACAGTGAGACGTGATTTTCTGGGCATCTTGTAAATCTGTCTTTCTTTTGGCTTGGTTTGGTGAGTTTGTTTAGTGAATGTTCTGAATTATGTTCTCATACCTTACTGTTTTCTTTTGAATTTATTGTGAGTTTTAAAATTCCCTGATTCATTTTGTGCTTTCATAGTTGCAATTGCCAGCTTAAAGATACGTTGTTTATGTTGGAATTCTATTTTTACAATTTTGTTTCTGCTAGCTTAATATTTTCATCATGTGTAAATTTTATCTATGTGGTGTTATAATAGCTTTACAAATATGGTTTTTTTGGTGTTAATTGTTGTGAGCTTTCATTGAGAGACAGTAACAATTGTTTCTTTGGATGTTGTAATATGTTTTATTAGCTTACCAAGATTCTTACTGCAAGATCACCTCTACTATTAGTAAAAGAAAGTGTGTTTATTTCAATAAATACTTCCATAGAAAAAAAACTATTGTTTTCAGAACTGTAATTTTATTTTTACTTATTTTTTTACCGTAGGACTCTAAGGTGGTCATATTCTTTCTTTTCTTCTGTATAAAGTCAACACGATATGTCTCTCCCTTCTGAGTTCCTGTCCCCCACGCTGCTGTCGCAAGGATGCTGACTCTGACTCCATGAGCAATCGAGAGCCTAATTCAATTACACGGTAGCCAGGGCCTGTTATTTGCAAAGCCCGGCTCCTGTTCTGGTTGTTTTTCTTTCAGAAACAGACTCTTCTCAAAGGGATAATATCCATGGCTGTTACCACTAGAACTCTACCACACTTTTCTTTTTTCCTGCCTCACTCTGTGCTCTGTTATGGGCTTTTGAGCTTCCTCCTCTGGTTTCAGCAGTTTATCATCCCATCTATGTGTAAGTTACATTTTTCGGAGTTCTGTGTTCTCTTAGGCCTTCTGTAGAAGTGAGTGATAAGTGGTTTTACTTGCCCTCTTCATTGAACTCTATAGTTTTTAAAGATGTAAATTGAGATTTGACTTATGTCATCACTATCCTAGGAAAACATCTATTCACCATTGTCAGTTGTTTCAATGTGGTCAGACTTCTAAAAATTTTATTGTGTTAATTTTTGTTATTGAAAAATATATACAAGTTGAAAAGCATGGGATATATATTGTTTCAATCCTCATATTATCCTCTTTTTAATGTCCTGATATACATAAGTATTTCATGATTATAAATAAAACATGTTTATTTCAGGTATGACACTGTATTTTGTATTAGCTTCATATCGTGTACTGTTTAAACTATTCCTCAACAAGTAAGAGATTACCCACTGTTCTGACTAGCCACTGATTTTCTTTTTTACACTCAAAACTTAAATTTCTCTGCTGGAGTCCTTTCTCCTTACGTTCATTAAGTATAAACAAAATTGATATTTTCAGTGCCATTTCATATAAATAGGTTTTTTTTTCTTTTATAATACTTTTCACAGGAAGAATTATGTTTAGTAATAGCAATTTGTTCAAAAAAGTAAATAAAATTTTGATATACTAGTGTACTCAGAGGAATTCTAACCATTTTTCTTTTTCTTGTCTATGAGAAATAAGGAATACAGGTATACCACAGAGATATAGTGGGTTAAGTTTCAGACCACCACAATAAAGTATTACAGTAAAGCAAGCCAAACATTTTTTTTTTTTGGTTGCTTGGTACATATAAAAGTTACATTTACACTATAGTTTTCTTAATATGCATATTAATAATTTACAATATACTGTAGCCTTAGCATTATATCAAAAAATCAATGTTCATAATTTTAAAATACTTTATTGTTAAAGCATGATCATCTGAGTCTTCAGCGAATCATGAAGTTTAGAAAAATATAGTACAGCAAAGATTTTCTAACAATGACATACAGTATTATCTGCATTCAAAGAAATACAAACAAGTACAGAAATTAATCAATTTAATATTTAAGGCTACAAAAGGCAATATTACTTCTCATAAATTTCTGGCAATTGTAAATTTAATACCCCAAATTATAAATATTCTCATCTTTTTTTGAGATTCTACATGTAAACAAATACCCTGCAAGTTAATATATTTAAAATGTATATCTAGTGTTTTCTAAAATCAACAGCTGATACGGTTTGGCTGTGTCCCCACCCAAATCTCATCTTGAGTTGTAGTTCCCATAATCCCCACTTGTCATGGGAGGGACTTGGTGAGAGGTAATTGAATCATAGGGGTAGGCGTTTCCCATGCTGTTCTCATTATAGTGAGTAAGTCTCGTGGGATCTGGTGGTTGTATAAAGGGGAGTTCCCCTGCTCCTCATGCTCTCTCTTGTCTGTCAATGTGTAAGATGGGACTTTTCTCTTCATTTGCCTTCTGCCATGATTGTGAAGTCTTCCAAACCATGTGAGTCAATTAAATGTCTTTCCTTTATAAATTACCAGTCTCAGGTATGTCTTTATTAGCAGTGTGAAAATGAACTAATACACCAATGTTTGTGTTACTGCATGAGCCAGAATTGGAATACGTATAAAAGAACCTGTAGCTCAGAATTCTTTTTACCAAACAATCTACTTCACACGTTACATCAGTGATATATGAATATTACATTTCCTTTTTTAATCATAAAAATAATGTCCCATAATAAAACCTAGAAGAATACTCTGAGAAAACATTCATATTTATGTGTATATCAATATTTACACCATGGAGAAAATTAAAAGTTAGCCAATTAAAATTTTTTTGCCATGTTTAGAAGTTTGTGGAAAATTAGATTGTCTTTCATTCGCTATCAATCAGAGTGCCTCTGACTTTTTTCCAGCACAAAAAGTGGAAATTGAATTAGGTAAGTAAATTTATACATTGAGGGTTTGGAACTACATGTGGAAACTTATTAATTTTATTAATAATGTTTGAGAAAATACTAATGATGGAAAAAGAATTGGTTCTAAATGAGAGGAACCCAGTGATATAACTATATAACTAACTCTGCCTAGGGAGTTGAGTAAATTTAACCAAGTCTCTTATTGTCTTTGAATTCTATTTTCTGAAGTGTAAAAATCAATATTTCTTTCAATGCAAATGAAAGATTTACTGAGCATCTTCTCTAAATGAAGTGCTTCAAAGTGTTATAAAGATGAGTCAAAGATGGTCTCTGTATATTAGCTCCTAAGATGTTTATTTCTTCACAGCATGCTGAGATCTGTTCACTCAAAAGTCTGCTAGTGCCAAACTCAGAATTTTATAAATCTAATGTTTCTTGTGTTTTAATGGTACCAGGAATGTTTCCCCAGCAAAGAAATAGAATATTTTCCCTATATTAATTTTTATAAAGATGTAATATCCTAGTCTATTTGGGCTGCTATAACAAAATACCACAAAAGTAGTTTATAAACAACAAATAAGCAGATTTTTAGCCACTTTGTCCTCACAAAGTTATTTCCATTATCTACTAGCTGTGGAAAGCCATTGCTGCTCTTCAGAGGCCTCTGACCCAGAGACAATCTTTCTTGCTACTGGGGAACATCATTGAGATATGTAAGTCCCCTCTCCAATACCCCTTTCCTCAAGAGTTCACTGGCCCTCCTCCTCTTCTAGACGTTCCCCAAAGTGAGGATATGGAGAACAAGCAAACCAATGTATTCCCCAGTAAAGTCCTGTGTGCTGCTGCCGCCTCCTGGTCATGGCTTTTTCCTTGTTCAGCTCTGAAATCCCTCAGAACTCCTGCTACTAACAACAGAGCCTTTCTTAATGTCACTAGGGTTGAACAGATTACTATTTATAAACTGCTGTATTGAGAGATGTTGACATAAAAAAGCTGTACGTAGTTTGGAGATAAGTGAAACCCAGGAAACCATCCCCACAATGCTAAACTTATAGAAGCATAACAAAGATGGATTCCAGAGGTTGGTGGTGGGATGCGGGGTGGGGGGTGAGAAGTGGAGAGCTGTTGGTCAAAAGGTGCAAAGTTTCAGTTATAGAAGATGAATGAAACATTATATTTAGGTTGTCTTCAAACTAGATATGTATATATATTTTTTCTTAAAAATAGCATTCAGTGAATGTTGGCTTTCTGATTATCACTGCAATATATACGGACAGTCTACCGTCTATAAAGTTTAGAAATTCCAAAATAAAAAATGTAAGAATAAAAATATCTACTACTACATTTTTCAGATTAAGTCACAGTGCTGTTCATGAGAGACATAAAATAACTGACATTTTAAAAATCTCACTTTGACACATCTAGCAAATGCTTTTCCAAATACATCATAGTCATTCAGTTGGGTACAAAGAAACAAACATTCATGTTCCAGATCTTTGCCAGTATTGACCGTTGTAAATGTAAACAAAAAGCAGAGATTTTTAGTTTTATAGTTGAAAATGGAATATCATTTAATTATACATTTTATTACTATCCAGGGAAACATTGGAACATTTTTTAGACTCTTAAGAAATTGACATTATTGCATAACATTTTTCAGCCATTATCTTAGCATTATTTAATCGATTAATAGAATATAACTATATATCTGATATTATGAACTTTTATTTTTTAATTTTTAAACTTATATATGTTAAATATTCTTATATCTAAAACCATTTTTCCTTGTAGTATTTCATTGTTTCAGAAATGACTTCAAAACAAGAAATAAAATATTTTTTCTCTATTATGTTTTCTAAACATTAAATATTTTAGTCCATTAGGGCTGATATAACAAAATATCAGAAATGATTGGCTTATAAACAACGAATATTTGTTTTTTACAGTTCTGGAGCCTGGGAAGTCCAAGAGTAAGCCACCCACAGATTCAGTGTCTGATCAGAACCCTCTTCCTTACGGGCAGCACATTGTTCCCGTGTCCTTATGTGACGGAAGAGGCAAAGCAGCTGTCTTGGGCCTCTTTTATAAGGATGCTAATTTTATTCATGAGGGCTCTGTCCTAATGAGTTAATCGCCTCCCCAAACTCTCATCTCCTAATGCAATCACTTTAGGAGTTAGCATTTCAACATATACATTTTGAGGGGGACACCAACATTCAGACTGTAGCATTGAATACCTCTATTCTACAAGATTTTATATGCCGGTCACATTTCCATTGTTATGATAAAATACACATACTATAGCATTTACTATTGCCACCATTTTTAAGTGTGTAATTCAGTGGCATTAAATACATTCACATTATTGCGCAACCATCACATCACCACCATATATCTCCAAAACTTTCTCAGCTTCCAAACGGAAACTCTTTACTTACTAAGAAATAACTCCCCATTTCCTCTTTCCCTCAGCCTCTGGCACCTACCATTCTACTTTCTATATCTATGAATCGGGTATGTCATCTCAGTCATATTAGTGAAATTGTGCTTGGACAGAGATCTCTTTAATCTCACCCAAGTCAACTTTACCTACTTACTGAGAATGATCATCAGGCCCTTTCTGGTTATCATGTAATGACTCCCAGTTAAGTGTTAATACCTAACGCTTCTTAGAAACTTGATTATATAAAAGTGCTGTGGGAAATGATTTCAATTAATTACCAAAGTTAACAAATCTGGTAGAGATCTAAGGCGGCAGCTCAGGCCACAAACCTAATTTTATGATATTACTACATGATAAAGGGTTTGGACGACACTTACCTGTTCAAGGAATAGACCTGTGTTTTTCCAACCTTCCAGTACAAAAAGCCCATAGCCAAAGAGTCAGGTTGTCTGACTGTATGTAATAATATGGGGAACATGGAATAATATACATGATATATTACACATATATATTATTTGTAATATACATATATTTGTAATATATATAGAATAATTACCATAAAACACCATTTCTAGTAAAATATACATAGAAATTCAAATAAGGTTGATGTTTAAGTTCCTTTCTAACAATGACTCTACCAATTTTATAACTGTTTAAGTCTTCTCTTCATTCTTATAGACATATAATTGTTACTTTGGGAATCAGTTAACTTGTCTTTTATATTTCATTTCCTAAGTGCTAAATGGAGTTTCCCTGGGAAAAGCTGTCGTTTGCTGTCAATATCTGGCTCCCAGTTACATTTGCAGCACAAAGCATTTGAATTGACTGTCACAATGTAAGATTTCTTGCAGCCTTATCTTTTATACACTTCCTATCTTGTTGTGGAAAAGCAAAAGTCATATACCACAGTAAGAAGGAAGCCTTCTGATCTAATCTTC
>NW_012103254.1:5070828-5078368 GCF_000951045.1 Mandrillus leucophaeus | reverse complement strand
ACAAAGAAACATGGCAGGTAATATTTGGTTTATGGAAATTTCACCAGAGGCAGTAGGAATGCATGGGTCAGATCAGACCAAGTGTCAGTGCTAGTTAGTTCTTAACATTAAAAAGTACATGGAAGCAATAAAAATAGAGTGAATGTTAATCTAAGACTGCACATAATGACTACTAGACTAATTTATTCACAAAGGATCACACAAGCAGTGAAATTCAGAGATAAAGCAGAATGCCTGCTAGACACCAAGCTGTTATTAGAAGTGGCAGACATGCAGTGTGTGATTAAAGAAGCAGTAATAGTTGAAATAATTTACTGTGCGAATTTCAGTTACCTGCACTTTCTTCCAGTCTGTTAGTAACTGTTTCTAGCAGAACAAAGTCTTAGAATAAGGGACCTGTAAAATTCACTGGTTCTTTACAGTCAGCAAACCAAAGATATGAGAGAGGCTCTTGCCACAAACAAATGTACCATTTCATAAACTGACATCTCTATATTGTACTTTTTTTCCATTTATACTTTTGAAAACTGTTACATCTGTATCAGTTAAAATGATTGTCGACATTGGTAACATATTTTTCCTCGTTTCCAAATGTACATAAATCTAGTTTTATATGGCCCACAGAACAGATGTCTATGACCAATAATTTCAATTATCTTGAAAAATAAATGAAAAATGAAATTGATCAAATGGCCAAACACAAAACCTCAAAATTGAACCTCGAGGTTCAATCTTGTGCCATAAACATTTATAATTTGGGGTGAATAAATAATTGTAACCTATAAAACATATTATTAATTGTGATGGTTAATTTCTTATTTTTTGATACAGAGTCTCTCTCTGTCGCCCGGGCAGGAGTGCAGTGGCGTGATCTCGGCTCACTGTAAGCTCCTCCTCCTGGGTTCACGCCATTCTCCTGCCTCAGTCTCCTTAGTAGCTGGGACTACAAGTGCCCACCACCATGCCTGGCTAAATATTTTGTATTTTTTTCGTAGAGACCAGGTTTTCTGGTTTTAGCCAGATGGTCTCAATCTCCTGACCTCGTAATCCACCCACCCTGGCCTCCCAAAGTGCTGGGATTACAGACGTGAGCCACGGATGGTTAATTTCATGTGTTAATTTGGTTGGGACACAGGATGCCTAGATAGCTGGCATTATTTCTGGTTGTGTCTGTGAGGATGTTTCCAAAAGAGACTGATATCTGAATTCTACTTAGGAAAGCAGAGCCATATCTCAAATGTGGACGAGTGTGATGGTTAATATTGAGTGTCAACTTGATTGGATTGAAGGATGCAAAGAATTGTTCCTGGGGAGTGTTTGTGAGGGTGTTGCCAAAGGAGATTAACATTGGAGTCAGGGTACATGCAGAATCGTCCTCAACCTGGGTGGGCGCCATCTAATCAGCTGCCAACTTGGCTAGAACAAAGCAGGTAGAAGACAGTGGAATGGGGAGACTTGCTGAGTCTTCTGGCCTTCATCTTTTGCCTGTGCTGGATGCTTCCTGCCCTTGAACATCAGACTCCATTTTCTTCAGCTTTTGGACTCTTGGACTTACACCAATGATTTGCCAGCGGCTCTTGGGCCTTCGGCTGCAGACTGAAGGCTGCATCGTTGGCTTCCCCACTTTTGAGATTTTGGAACTCGGACTGGCTTCCTTGCTTCTCAGCTTGCAGAAGGCCTATTGTAGGATTTCACCTTCTGATCGTGTGAGTCAATTCTCCTAATAAACTCCCCTTCATATATACATATAGCTTATTAGCTCTATCCCTTTAGAGAATCCTGACTAATACAATGTGTATCATCCAACTTTCTGAGGGCCTGAACAGAACAAAAGAAGGTGAAGAAAGGCTGAATTTTATTTCTGCCTGATTGTGCTGGTACATCAATCTTTTGCTCTCCTTCTGCACTCCCGAATGGGCCTGCAGATCGAGACTGGAATCTACACCATTGGTTCTCCAGCTCTTAAGTCTTCAAATTACACTACTGGATTTTCTGGGTCTCCAGCTTTCAGACAGCAGATCATGGAAATTCTCAGTGTCAAAATTGTGGGAATCAATATCTTTATAATACATGTCACGTACCTATATCCTATTCTTCTGTTTCCCAGTAAAACTCTGACTAATCCATTTGCTAAAGTAACCTTAAATCATATCAGAGATTTAGGTGACTCAAAGTAATATAGAGAGCCATGACCATTCAATGGGGAAAAGACAATATTTTTAGCAGATGTGTTAGGCAAACGAGACAAACTCATGAAAAAGAGAATGAAGCTGGACACTGACTTTACACAGTATATGAAATTTAACCAAAAATGGAGCTGAAACTCTTAAAGATAACAAAAGGGAAATATTTCATAAAGTTAAATTTGGTGACCATTTCTAAGATATAAAGCAATATTTTTAGCAAAATTTAAATTTTTGTGCATCTAAGAACACTATGGACAGAGTGAAAATGCAACCCATGAAATGGGAGAAGATATTTGAAAATTATATACTGGATGCGAACTTAATATCCAGAGTATATAAAGATCCCCTGTAGTGCAATAAATATAACAAAATAAATTTTAAAATGAGCAAAAAACCTGAATTGATGTTTCTCCAAAGAAGATCTACAAATGGCAAATAAACACACATAAAAATGATCTATATCACTGATCATTGACAAAATTCAAACTAATTGCACAAGATACCACTTCACGTTCATTAGAATAGTTATAATCAAACAAAATAGATCACATGTGTTGGTGAGGATATGAAGAAATTGGAATGCTTGTGCATGGTTGGTGAAAATGTAAAATGGTACAGCTACTATAGAAAATGGTATGGCAGTTTATTAAAAATTGAAACTTAGAGTTATATAATCCATTTATTTCGTTTTGGAGTATATGCCCAAGGATTGAACAGACATGTCTGTATGTATATCCATGTTTCATGTATGCCAACATTTATAGCAGCATTATTTAAAGTAGCCAAAAGGTGGAAGTAACTTGAGTATTCATCAGTGGATAAATGGGTAGACAAAATGTATTATATACATACAATGAAATATTTTTTCAGCAAGAAAAAGGAAACTTTAACATATGTTACAACATGAATGAATCTTGAGACATTATGCTAAGTGAAATAAACCAGCCACAAAAGACCAACTTGCATAACTCCACTTATATGAGTTACCTCGGGTGGTGAAACTTATAGAGACAAAACAAAATGTTGGCAACAAGGGGCTTGGGGAGGTAAAAATGAAGAGTGATTTTTTTAATGGGCGCAGATTTCAGCCTGAGAGATGCAATAAAAGTCCTAAAGATGAATAACGCTAAAGGCTGTACAAGAATGTGGATATAGTTATTACCACTAACCATAGTCATAAAATAATTGAAATAATAAATTTTATGCACATTTTACCACAATAAAAAATAAAAAAATCATAAAGCATTGATTATAGTATTGTATTGATGAACATATCTTGTATAAATAAGTACCGTTTTTACAAGAAGGCATAAAAGTGGAAAAAGAGGAAAGTGTTATATATTAGCAAAGTTATGTTGGTGTTAATCAGAACTAGATTCCTTTATTGTAAGGTACAAAGTGAAATGTCCAGGCCAACAACAACAACTACACATGCGCACAAACCAAACCAGAAAAACAAAACAATAACAACAACAAACTTTAAAAGTAAATTAAAACAAGAAAAGGAAATCAAAATTCCGTAGTAGAAAAAATACATTTTACAGAAGGCATAAATTGAAATATATTTAAAAAATATAAATTTTATTGGTAATTACATTAAACATAAATAGATTAAACATTCCGATTTTTAGTGGGAGACACTTGAAGAATGGGTAAAAATTCTATGATCAATCTATAGGCTATCTACCATGGACATATTTTAGGTCTTCAGCTACAAATCAGTTGAAAGAAAAAGAGCAGGAAAAGATGTACAATGTAAACAGTAAAAATAAGAGCTAAGATCTCTATACTAATATTAGAAAATATAGACTTTAAATATAAATGAGTTACTAGAGACAAAGAACAGTTTACAACAACAAAAGCATTAATCCATTCAGAAGACATGTCAATAATAAAACTTTACATATATGATAAAACAGCCTCACAATACATGGAAACAAAGACTCACAGACCGAAGACAAGGAATAGACAAACCGTCATTGGTGTCATTAATATTCAGTTTCAAACATGGATAAAACTACTACACAAAATATCAACAAGAAAATAGAATACTTAAACAAAACTATAAACCCATTATGTGCCACTGTCAAACATTTAATGAATAATTAACACAACTCCTACAAAAACTCTTTCAAAAAAATTAGAAGAAAAGAAATTCCGCTCCAATTTATGAGAACAGGATTACCCTAATTTCAAAACCAGACAGTGGCAGCATATGAAAAAGAAATTACAGAAAACCATATCTAACAAACAAAGGAACAAAAATTATTATAAAAATATTTGCAAAAATGCAAATCGATGACAAAAATAAGCATACATAATGACCAATGAGTTTATTTCAGGAAGGCAAAATTTAACATTCAAAAATTAATCACCATAATATTCCATATTAAAAAAATAAAAGAAAAAAGTATGTAAATCTCAAGATATACAAGCAAGGCATTTGAAGAAATTGAACACTCATACTAAAAGCATGTAAAAACAGGAGTTGGAGAGAACACTTCAAACTAAAAATGAGTATCTATGAAAAATATTCACGTGTTAACATATTTAATTGTAAAAAATAGAATACCATGGAAAGGCAATAATTTTCACTCTCAGTACTTCCATTCACCAACGTACTAAAGGTTCTTTTTGTCGCATTTAAATAAAAAAAAAAAGTAAATGACATCCTGATCAGATACTAGAAAGTAAAACTATTAGCAGTTAAAATGATCATGTATATACAAAATATAAGGAATCCGCTAATACTATTATAATTAATAAGTGCGTTCAGGAAGTCTTCAGAACATAAGACCAATGTACAAAAAATCAACTGTAGCTCTATATATCAGCAAGTGGACAATCTGAAAATGAAATTAAGAAATGATTTTATTTACAAGAGCATCAGCAAAAATAGGAATAAAGTTAACAGAAGAATTGCAAGACTCATATAGTGAACTATGAAACGTTGTTGAAGAAAATTAAAGAAGAACTAAACAAATGGGGAAACACCCATATCATAGAATAAAAGACTTCTTGAAAAATATTGAGAGTAGATTTTGTGTTCTCATCACAATAATTATAACTTTGTGAATTAATGTATATATTAATTAGCTAAATTTAGCCATTCCACAATGTGTGTGTGTATATATTTTTAAACATCATATTGAACACAAGAAATGCATACAATTTTATCTGTCAATTAAAAAGGCAAAAGTAAAAAGAAAGACCACAGTTAAATGGGCAATATTCCTGAAACTTTGTACAGATTCAACATAATGGTATGAAATCTCAACTGGCTTCTTTTCTTTTTTTTTTTAGAAATTGGCAAGCTAATCATAAAATTTACATATATGTGTCTGTGTGTGCGTGTGTGTGCGCGCGCGCACGCAAAGAACTCAGAATAGGTAAAACCAATTTTTTAAAATGTAAGGGGATTCATATTGTTTGATTTCCAAATTGATTGTAAATCCAAAATATTCATGACAGTGTTGCACCGAAATAAGTAGAGACGTATAGATTAAGAGAACTTTTTTTAAAATTCATAAATAGACGTTAAATTTACGACCAATAATGTTCTACAAGGTTGCCATGACATGTCAATGTGAAAAAAGCAGTCTTTACAACAAATTGCACTGGGAAAACTGCATATCAATGGGTAAAATAATGTATGGGGCCTCAGTACTTCACACTAGAAATTAACTCAAAATAGATTAAGACCTATATACATAACCTAAAATTATAAACCAGCTACAAGACAACATAGAATTAAATCTTCCTGGTGGGTTTTGGGTAAGGCCATCATTCTTCAATGTGAAAAAAAACATGAGTAACAAAAGATAAAGTAGATAAATTGAATGTCCTTGAAATTAAAAACGTTTCTACTTCAAAATACACTATCAAGAAAGTGAAAAGACAATCCACAAAATGAAAGAAAAGATTAGCAAACTGTGGTTCTAATGAGCGACTTATAAGTCAGTACTATATAAAAGACTTTTACAATTCAGTAATAAGATAAATACAAATAAAAATGACAATTTAAATAAACAATTTTCTAAGGAAGGTAAACAAATTAACAGTAAGTACAAAAAAGGATACTCAACCTCATTAGTCATTTGAATAATGCAAGCCAAATAAGAATAAGGTTGACTTATTTATTATTTCTTTCTTTCTTTACCTCCAGCAAATGGCTAAATAAAAAAGGCAAACAAATATAAGTATCAACAAAGATGTAGAAAAATGAACTGAGTGAAAACAAACTCTCATTCATTGATGGTGTGTGAAATGGTACAACCTCTTCGGAAACAGTTTTTCAGTTCCTCACACTATGTGTAATAGAGTTACCGCATAGCTCAGCCAGTTCGACTCCTAGTTATATAATCAAAAGAACTAACAATGTGTGTTCACAAAAAATTGCACATTAATAATCATATCGGCATTACTCATAGTAGCTAAAAAATGTTAAAAATCTGCATGCCCATTGACTGACTAATGCATAAACAGAACGTGGCATATCCAAACAGTGAATATTATTTGGCTATAAAGAGGAATTGAGTACCCACACAGATTAAACATGAATGAATCTTGAAAATATCACGTAAAATGAGGTAAACCAGTTATGAAAGGCCATATGCTATATGATTTCATTTATGTGTATTGTCTAGAAAAGGACACAGCAGTTCAGATTCTCCCTCCTCCCAATTATTTTTGTCTCACCTTTCACCTTTTAAATCTTCCCTCCTGCATGCAAAGTCTGAGTCTTTCCCAGATTACCCAACTGTCTCATTAATTCACTTTTTCAGAATAAATAAATAGGAAGTATGCTCATCATTTATTTAGTAAAAAAAGTCTGTTATCTTTGTCTGTTATTTAATCTCAGAGATAAGACAATAAGGTAAAGTACAGCACTGTATGGTGCATAATAGTCACACTACAATGATATATGTAAGTAGTTTTAGTGCACACAAAAATGGAAATATTCTATTTTATGATTCAGTTAACAAACATTAGAGGTAACAAAGAGGAGAAAAAGACGAAGGAAGAACTATTGAATGCAAAGGAAAGAAATGGAAGATGAAAGAGAGGCAACGTGGGAAAGAAAGCAAAGAAACAGGAAAGGAAAGGAAGGAGGAAAGAAGGAAGAAAAGAGAGGATGGGAGGGAAGGTAGGAAGGAAAATAGGCAAATGCAAAATATTCGAAGACTTTGTTTTGGCTTGATTTAGTCTGGTGTTTGGCTCAGGTTAAAATTTTTCTCTATTTCTTAATTAGGCACCAGCAGAAAGACAATAAATTATATCCCCAGATATCTGAAGAAATCATTAAGGAAATAATGCAAAAATAAGAATGTCACAATAGCTAAAAGACAGAGTAA
>NW_012103254.1:5068335-5069708 GCF_000951045.1 Mandrillus leucophaeus | reverse complement strand
CTTGCATCGGCCTCCCCATATTCTGGGTGTCACACAGTTTTAAGTTCTCATATTGTTCATGTCCCTGAGTGCCCTTCTTGTCCTCGTACACACTGTCAAGTTTGTTAGTGTAACTCTTTGAGCATAGTATAAATGTGGACATAGTATATTTGTTGTGACTGAAATATCATAGACTATATAAAATGCTTTGAGTATATGCAAATCCTGCAACACAGAACCTGAGAAAAATGTGGGCAAAGAAAGGAATCCGTACTTGAATTACAATCTAAGCTTAAAATGATTGCATTATTCTATGTCAGCTAAAAATAAAGTATTGTTTTACTTAACTAATTTAAATGTTTAATTATGTCAGAACTTGAAAAAATATACCGTGCATCCTCACAAATGCGCTATAAGATTCTTTTGCTCATGGGCCTCTGGCAGCTGCGGCTGTGTATTTGCACTGCCACTGTAGGAATCTGATACTGTAATCTAAGTGAGGTGCACGTTGAGCCTCTGGGATCCCACCAGAACTGCCTCACTGCAATATATTCTCTATAATTGGTGAATGTGTTCTATCAGCAGCAGCTAAATTATTCAATTATTACTTATTAGTTGTCTCTAAAAGGGTCATCTTACCCCTGATTACATGACTGACAGTTAAGGAAAAGGTTTGTGAGGTCAAGCAGGAGCCTCCCTCCTGACAATATGTAGCCTACGTGTCCCTCCGCCTGTACTTGGCTATCCAGGCTTAGCAATTCTGAACAGTGTTAATCTTCAAAGTCCAACGTGTCTGCAATAGAGTGTAACTCGTTTCACTATCTAGGATGAGTACTTTACGTCTCCGAATGGCAGCAAACTTTTATTGAGCCTAGTCTTAAGGCTGTTTTAAGCGCTTTCAATGGAATTCTTTCTATGTTTTCATACTTTTATGAGGTAATATGGTGGCCACAACAGTGCACCTCATAAACTCCCAACTACAGAGAGCATAGTTGATTCAGGGCCTCACTGCTATAATTTGAAAAACATCTCTGAAATTATGCTATGTCTTTGCTTGTTTAGGGTACTCTTGGCACTGATAGAGTCCAGCCAGAATACCACTGCAGACCCATTGTTGTGAGACTTCAGGCACCCCTGGCAGCTGTCTTTGGCTAGAAGACTCAACAATGACCTCCTGGCAACTTTCTACTTTGCATAGATGTTAATACACCTGTCCAACCTATTTTAATTATTCTCTTCTCTCAGTGCCATCATTCAATTGTTTAGATGACTGCCCCCGAAAACTTACATTTTCTAACTTCCTTGCATGTTTAAATCATCTTGGTGTGTCCAGAATTGGTGGGTCATTGGTCTCGTTGACTTCAAAAATTTTGCCGTAGACCCTCGCCATAAGT
>NW_012103254.1:5062242-5063440 GCF_000951045.1 Mandrillus leucophaeus | reverse complement strand
GATTTAGTCTGGTGTTTGGCTCAGGTTAAAATTTTTCTCTATTTCTTAATTAGGCACCAGCAGAAAGACAATAAATTATATCCCCAGATATCTGACGAAATCATTAAGGAAATAATGCAAAAATAAGAATGTCACAATAGCTAAAAGACAGAGTAACGTGCTGCAAGGAAACAAATCCACAAGATTTGGGTTATTATTTCTATAAGCCAAAAACTGTTGTAACATCATTTTTTTTCAATATGTTAGTAACTAACTTCTTTAGGCTGAAAACCATCATTCAAACAAATATATATCTTTTGAGATAATTATAGGAGTGTGAAGTGAGCTTAGAAGAATTTACCTCAAATATTAAGAAATCAGTTATTTTGTCTTCTGCTCATGTTTCGGTAAATTATTTCTTTGTAATAAGAAAGTGAATGAAAGGGGGAAAAAGGGATAGAAAAGGAAATAACTAAGTACCTGGAAATTTTGGCGGGATAGTCAATTACCTCAAATTTTAATTGTGTGATGTAAAACTTATTAGGGGAGCATAGACTTTCTAAACAGAAGTTGACACTTTTCTAATGATTTAATATTCAATGAAATAAACAGTCCTAAAATTTGTCCTGCGACTGTGAGTACTTTTTATAAAAGCAGTGTTGTCTCCTTCTGGAATAGTCCATTATATGACCTTAAGATTTGTTCCTATGAGTTTTGTACTTTGACCTAGACACGTGGTACATGTTTTACCAATATTATAAATTTAGTGCTCAAACATTGCTACGAGATAATTTCTAACTTGCATTATCAATATGAAATCCGAGGCTCAGAGAGTTTTTGTTGGGAATAGTTTTTGACTATCATGCCTTTAATCTCATTATTACATTGCTTCTTGAAAGGACATTTGTGCCTGATAATTCCCACTATGAAAATAAAAAGACATATAAAATAAAAAACATATGAAAATAGAATCAGTTATTCATGTGGCAATCTGTAGATATTTAAAGAAAATGTCTAGATCTCCTCCCACCAGGAATATCTTTGTGCTCTCCGCTGTAAACCGGCCTACTTGCCAGCCAATGTCATACAGTTTTTTGTTGTCATTTGTTTTGTTGTTTTGTTTTTGAGATGGAGTTTTGCTCTGTCACTCAGGCTGGAATCCAGTGGCACAATCTTGGTTCACTGCACCTTCCAGCTCTCAGGTTCAAGTGATTCTCCT
>NW_012103254.1:5057561-5058895 GCF_000951045.1 Mandrillus leucophaeus | reverse complement strand
GAGCTCCGAGTGCGGGGCCTGCAGAGCTCGCGCCCACGCTTGTGGGAACTTGCGCTGGCTTGTCAGCGCGGCGTGCAGCCCCTGTTTCCGCCCGTGCTTCTCCCTCCACACCTCCCCAGAAGCAGAGGGAGCCGCCTCCAGCCAGCCCAGAGAGGGGCTCCAACAGTGCCCTGGCGGGCTGAAGGGCTCCTCAAGCGCCAACAGAGTGGGTGCCAAGGCAGAGGAGGCACCCATAGTGAGGGTTGCTAGCAGATTGTCAGCTCTCATTGGTATCTACTTCTTTGATTAATTAAACCAGTACAAGCATACACTAATATTAGTCCAAATTTTATATGATAGTGGAAATTAAGATAATTTGTCCAAGATCATTGACTTAGGAAGTTACAGAGCTGGGTTTGCATTAAATCTTCTAAAGGAGAATCCTCTTAGGCCTGATCAACTTACTCATTGCAATAGTAAGTTCTAGAAAACGGTACGTGTTAAACCTCAGAATCTCAACATAGATTAAAAGCTTTTGCATCTCTTAGGTTGGGTTAGGGCTTTCAGTGATCCCATGTAGACAGGAAGACGTCATGTTTGTAAAAGGAGTCTAATTTTAATGTATTGAATACAGTGCATATATATTCATTTAGGCTTATTTAAAATAGATGTGTCTTTAGGTATTTATTATTCAACTCTATTTAGTAAATATATTTTTAGACAAATTTAGTTTGCTAATTTAAAAGATATTTAAAATTTCTACTCATCCCTGAAGTTTTCTTTTAAAATAAAATAATGAAATCTGTTCCATTTCTTTTTAAAATGGTTATTTTAAATTAATTAATTAATATTTTGAGACCGGATCTCCCTGTTACTCAACCTGGAGTGCAGTAGTGGGATCACAGCTCACTGCTGCCTTGACCACTAGGGGTCACACCTTCCACCCCCCTCAGCCTCTCAAGTAGTTGGAATCACAGGTATGTGCACCATGCTTGGCTAATTTTTTAATTTTTAATTTTTTTTGTAGAGAATGGTCTCACTATGCTGATCTCAACTTCTGATCTCAAATGATTCTTTTACCTCAGTCACCCAAAATGCTGGAATTACAGGCGTGAGACACTCAGACCACCCGTTCTGCTCCTTTTTGTTACCGAATTAAAAGAAAGAAGAAATTATTAGGGTGCTCACCCAATGCATACTAAAAATTTCCAAATGGTTGTAATATAAAAGGTATTTTTCCTTCAGGATAATCAACTTCAAAAAAAAATAAGTAACTTTTATTATGAGTTTATGCTTATGAGAGCATGTTCAGAGAGCCACGGAACTATGGTAATGTCAGTGATTCAAGAGGAACT
>NW_012103254.1:5054127-5057511 GCF_000951045.1 Mandrillus leucophaeus | reverse complement strand
CTAATTTAAAAGATATTTAAAATTTCTACTCATCCCTGAAGTTTTCTTTTAAAATAAAATAATGAAATCTGTTCCATTTCTTTTTAAAATGGTTATTTTAAATTAATTAATTAATATTTTGAGACCGGATCTCCCTGTTACTCAACCTGGAGTGCAGTAGTGGGATCACAGCTCACTGCTGCCTTGACCACTAGGGGTCACACCTTCCACCCCCCTCAGGCTCTCAAGTAGTTGGAATCACAGGTATGTGCACCATGCTTGGCTAATTTTTTAATTTTTAACTTTTTTTGTAGAGAATGGTCTCACTATGCTGATCTCAACTTCTGATCTCAAATGATTCTTTTACCTCAGTCACCCAAAATGCTGGAATTACAGGCGTGAGACACTCAGACCACCCGTTCTGCTCCTTTTTGTTACCGAATTAAAAGAAAGAAGAAATTATTAGGGTGCTCACCCAATGCATACTAAAAATTTCCAAATGGTTGTAATATAAAAGGTATTTTTCCTTCAGGATAATCAACTTCAAAAAAAAATAAGTAACTTTTATTATGAGTTTATGCTTATGAGAGCATGTTCAGAGAGCCACGGAACTATGGTAATGTCAGTGATTCAAGAGGAACTATAGAAGAGGGATAGTGTTTTAACAAAATATTCTTTAGATCAGTTAGCCATTTCGCTGGCAACATCTGATTGAAACATGAAAATATCCTTTCTTTGACCTTTGATGTTTAATCACTTTAACAAATTTTGTAATTACCTGAAGTTAAATACTATAAAACAAAAACAAATATAAGAAACAAAAATAAAGCGTAGGGAGGAAACCTGAGAGCTATTCACACAAAGCTAGACCATTAGTGGACTGAATTAATAACTCACAGTAAACTTTTATCAAACATCTTCTCATGCATTAACAATAACTGTGGATTCTTTGACATGGTAGTGCTCTTTTGAAAAAATGTTCTAATATTTATTTACAGTTGATTGCCATTTTATTGCTTTAATGTATTTTTGTCTTTATTCAGGGGTGAATGACCTGAGTTACTTGGAGAGCAATAGTGTTCGCATTTGTACTCCTCAGCACTTAAAAAATATAACCATATCTGAGTCCATTAGCCAGCTTCGATTTATGACTTCTGAGACTGTATTATTTTCAACAAATGATGTTGCATAAAAATCTATGAATTTACATAATGGAATCTACAAATGTAATGGATTAACTACATTAATGTATCTATTGCAGTAATTTGATTTTTCCTTTTAGATAAAATACAATGTTTTAAATTTTCCTTTAAAAGATATTATTAATCATATTGACTTTGTGGCTAAACATGCTGTCAGATCAATTTACCACTGAGGATAAAAATGTCTTATATTTGAGATTCAAAGATTAAAAAAGCCATAAGTATTTCCAAAAGATTGCTTTGAATATAAACAGATATATAAGATATAAAAATACATCAATGGGAAGCAAAAAAAGAAAAAGGCCATACTACATCATTTGTGATAATTGAAACAAAAAGTAATATAATGTTAAATCCAAAATGAACATATGTATACACAGTCTTATTAGAGCATTACTGGCCTTATATGTTTTACATTTATAAATACATTATATTTTTACATTTTTACATTTGCAAACAAAAACATAACATCAAAGGCAATGTTTTTAATAAATGAGGTTTAAAAATAAAAATTTATTGACTTTATTGCTATCTAGTTTTGCAATAGCCTATCTGTATCATAATAACGTTTCATTTGAAACTATATTAATTTAATTTGATTTATCTGAATTCTAGGAAACGTATTTTCTCTAATAAATAGTTATAGATATCCTTAATGTTATTAGGAAGCACACATATATATGACTTTGAGTTTGTAAATGGCTAACACATAAAATTACTTCTTTATTGGCCAACATTTATGAAATTAATATAAAAATAAAATTAAAATGCAGCAATGCAGAAAAGGAAGGTGAGGCAGCAGTATATCCAGATATTTAGGAGGTTCTGCATGGCATACAAAGAATAAAAATTTGACAGTAAAATTCAATGGAGCTGAGAAAAACACAAGCGCATTCAGATGAAAATGAGAATCTCAAGATTTGCCAGGTTTTTCCTAGTGTGACTCCGAATATGGAGGTATTGGAAGTTAGGGAGTGTGGACCATATAAGTAATTAATTACAGAACAGTAGAACAGCTTTAGTGGACCAGTGCTCTCAGAAAAAGTATTTTCTGATTTAAATACATAAAAAGCTCTTTCAGGTAAAATTTATAACAAAATGATGCTGAGACTAAAGAATATAATAGTTTCCAAGGTAACTTAAACCACAATAGAGAGAAGAAGCTTATAATTCCAAATGTACACTAAAAATACAGATAAATAAAAAAATATGTATTTATTTTCTATTGATGCAAAATTAATTACCACAAATGTAGTGGCTTCAAATAACATCTGCTTGTTATATCACATTTCTGCAAGGTAGGAGTTGAGATGGCTCTGCCCAGCCTAGGGTCTCATGAGGTGAAATCAGTATGTCACCAGCCTGGCCCATTCTCAAGTCTCTGGAGGACGACCCACACCCATTCATTTCAGTTTATGGCAGAATTCATTTTGCTAATGCAGAAATTAGCAGAATAAAATATATACATACATACATGTTAATAATCAGACTGTTTAGGTAGAAGTAAATAAATAAATAGAATCAAAGAGAAATTAAAGACAAATAAAACAATCTCATTTGTAAATAGCCAAAACTTTTATAAATTAAATACACTTGTGACATATGTAACACACACACACACACACACACACACAGAGACTCAATGAAACATAAAAGAAACCAGCTGAAATCCAAATATGTTGAGATCAGAGAACAAGTCAACAGATTATTTTAGAATTAATGATAAACTAAAAAGTGAAAATAAATAGTATTTAAAATAGCTGCAAGTTTCCACTAATCCAACAGAGATTTCAGAATGTGAGAAATATAATATAATTGAAGAAATGTGAGAATAAATTGAAAAGATACACAGCAAATAGAAAAGTAATAAAATCCCATTGATGAAGGAATACTCAAACCTTCAGGCTAAAACATTTGCTTGGTGACAATAAAATAAAATAACTAATACTATTTATATAGAAAATATTTCATCTTAGAATAAAACAAATCTTATAAACTTTTGCAATCAAGCACACAAAAAGCAGTCAACACTGGTTGTATAAAAGGTCAATAGAATAAGGTCAGCCAAAGAGTCTCATTTGTAATAAAAGATGATAATAGGAAAAAGCATTTTTAATGTTTTAAACATATTCTAAATTTAGAAAAAATACACTTAGAAAAATATTTTTTATTTAGAATTTTTAATTATAAAAATATTTTCAAT
>NW_012103254.1:5049157-5053092 GCF_000951045.1 Mandrillus leucophaeus | reverse complement strand
TTGACCAACATGGAGAAACCCCAGTCTCTACTACAAATACAAAAATTAACTGGGTGAGGTGGTACCTGCCTGTAATTCTAGATACTCGGGAAGCTGAGGCACAAGAATCGCTTGAACCTGGGAGGTGGAGGTTGCAGTGAGCCGAGATCGTGCCACTGCAGTCCAGCCTGGCCACAGAGTGAGATTCTGTCAAAAAAAAAAAAAAAAAAAAAAAAAGTAGTATCTTCATATTAAAATAATGAAGGGAATGAATTCACAGAATTAAGTAAGTAATTGAGGTCGTAATGTTGGCCTCCAACTTGAGCAGAACCTAACCAGTTCTTCATGTGGAAGGTGCCTGAAAACCACCGTGTGTGGCGCAATAGGAAGAACATTAAGGTACTGATCAAGCCGACTGTGGAAAAGTGAATGCAGAAGTCACTTGTCATCCTTGGCATTATGTTCGTGGAAATTTTGTCTACACAAAGAGGGCAGTCATCGTTCTACCAGAGTAAGGGGAGGACTGGATGTCTGAGAGCTAGTCCAGGAATGTGTCCTTTGGTTTCTAGGTCTCAAAGAAGAGTACATGTTATTCATGAATGTCCTAAACTGGAAGTGTGTAAACAGCGTGTCCGTGTGTGTTTTTGCAGACAGTGCAGCATGAAAGCTATAGTTTCTGCTTTCAAAAAGGCAGTAGAAATCAGTATATAGACACCTAAGTGCCTGCTATGCTTACAAATATTCGTATATTTTGAACCCATGATTTCTAAATTGGTATAGTAATTCATAGAATTAT
Organism: Mandrillus leucophaeus; assembly: GCF_000951045.1. Lineage (NCBI taxonomy): Eukaryota > Metazoa > Chordata > Mammalia > Primates > Cercopithecidae > Mandrillus > Mandrillus leucophaeus. The sequence goes on along the minus strand of NW_012103254.1, from coordinate 5,052,317 downwards.
AAATGCTAACCAATCTCTTATCATGGGTAAAAGGCCACCTTCAGCATATGTATATACTGTAAAGGATATCTAAAAGTTGGTGGTATAACAGGTAATCACATTGTGTGAAAGCATTATTCCTTACTACCCTTTAAATTGAGAAGGGGAAACATACCTGGCTTTTACATTTTCTGGTTAAATAAAATATCATATTTTGGGCTATCTCCAAGACAGCTAACAGATGATGTGAGGATTAGAATAATTGGAGAGTCATGTAAGATCCGGATGCCATAAATATCACTGAACAGCTTTTACAACATTATGATAAAATTATGTGGTTACACTGTCTAGAGAGACAGTGGTCACAAAATGTGGGGTTTAAAATAGAGAGTAGAGCTCGACAAGTTCTGGAATGGGAAGCCCCAAATTCTTCTTCCTCCATGGACAGACTGATAGAACAACAATACATGGACTAATTCACTTTGTGAGAAATCTAGAAACCAATTAGGAGAGGCCCCTGCACCTCCTATACAAAAACAGCTGCATTCCAGTTGGTAGGAAAATTTGTCATACATACTCATCATTGTTCCTCCTCATGGCTCAGTGTAGCAAAACAGGGAGAAAACTCCCAGCTCCTGGTTTCACCTTGTGAAGGGAATTAGGAGACCGAAACGTCCTGTATAGACATTTCAGGCGACCACCTAAGGGACTGGTTTTTGTCTTGTCTGAATCTAAGCATTAATGAAAAAGGACGGGTTGTTGCAGATCACTGAGAACAAAGGGATGGTTTGGACTAGTCCAGCACTCACTTGCTATATCGTCCATTTCCCAAGCTCAGCTCAGAATGAGCAAGAGAAAACCCCAACCCTCAACATCTCCCTGCAGAGGGAAAGAGTTGGAGAGTGTGATCAATACTCTGGGTTTCAGAGGGATGCCTGAAGGTCTGGTTTATGTCTTACCTTTCTTGGAGAACTGATAAGACCTGCATGCTTTAGAGTCCTGGGGACCACTAAAAACAAAAGAGGAAAAGCTGGCTTCTGCTCCAGGCAGCCAATGCTTGGTATGGCGGGCAGATTCTAAGCTCAGTGGCTTCTGTCTTACGAGTCAAAAAGAAGAGTGGAACAGTGGTCCAGTGTTCTGGCTTTTCAGGAGGCTGCCCAAGGGACTGGTTTCTGCCTCCTGTGATACAGAACCCTGATGAGATCCTGCATAATCTAGAAGTCTGGAAGGGGCTGAGGACATAATAAAACTGGGAATCTTGAGGCAGCTCAACAGAATCTGCACTACCGCAAACAGACCAGAAAAAACAAGAGATTATAAGCACCTGAAAAAAGAAACTGACAAACCCCTTTAACTGGGAATTTATATCCACAATTCAGAAAAGACACATCTGCAGAAAATGTTTGAGTGTGTACCAAAATCTCTAGCCCAGCTGATTAGTGAAGGTGTTTCCATGAATAAAACCCATCCATAAAAACAAGATAAATGGCTACTTTTTCAAATATGCTGTTCCCAATACAAAGTTACAAGGCACACAAAAAGAAACAAGGAAGCATAGTCCTGTCAAATAAACAAAATAAATCTCCAGAAAGTGATCCTAAAGAAACAGAGGTATATGAATTACCTGATCCTAAAGAAACAGAGGTATATGAATTACCTGATAGTTCATTAAAATAGTCATAATAAAGGTCATCAACAAGCCGAGGAAAACAACAGATGGACTGAAATTTCTAGTGTTAATCTTGTGGTTGGAGGCAATTAGTGGTGTTCTACATGGACTAAACCTTACTAGCTTGAATATAAAAATAATAATAATGGAAGGTAGCATGTTATTTTGTACATACTTTTTGAAAGAAACATTGAAATTTGCATAAATTAAGCAGCCCTTCTGATCTTCATTTTGACAAACTGTTGCTGCAAACCGTGTATGACAGCTTGCCACAGCATAGGCTACTTTGTACAAACATTAGAAGTACTTAAAAATAGGCTGGGTAAGGTGGCTCACCCTATAATCCCAGCACTTTGGGAGGCCGAGGCAGGCAGATTGCCTGAGCTCAGGAGTTCGAAACCAGCGTGGGCAACACGGTGAAACCCTGTTTCTACTGAAATACAAAAAATTATCTGGGCATGGTGGCATGCACCTGCAGTGCCAGCTACTCAAGAGGCTGAGGCAGGAGAATTGCTTCAACCTGGGAAAGAGAGGTTGCAGTGAGCCGAGATCACACCACTGCACTCCAGCCTAGGTGACAGACGGAGACTCCCGTCTCCCAAAAAAAAAAAAAAAAAAAAAGTACTGAAAAATGCCCTGAGGCAAAGTACACCTTCTTCATTAAAACATGAATTAAAAATGTCAAAATTAACTTATAACTGCTATCCCAAACTCCTATGTGAATTAAGAGGACAAATTGTGTGTGGTCTGATTATTATTATTTTTTATCAGCATTATAGGATACATTTTCCACAACACATTTATTACAGTTGGTGTAACAGTGAAAATATAAATGACACTACATTTCTGGAATTACATAAGAAGATTACATTAAGGAATATAATAAAAATCATTATCAGTATTAATAGAAATAGCAATATTCAGACATAATAACAAGGTCTCTGATCATCCATGAAATAGCAAATTGTTTAATTTTTGTGCTTCTAATTAAATTTCTTTCACGTATTCTTATAATTAAGAATACTTACTTTCTAATTCACCTTCAAAAGAAAGAAACTCTGAGAATATTTAACATATGGACCTGATCAATTAATCAAAGCATACTTTTGTGCCAACTTTCCATAGTTATTCACTACATGGCGCTTCAGTTCCCCCAGTATTGATCATGTTATAAGACTGTTGTAAGAATTTGTGAGCTTTTTGTAAAGTGTGTAGTGAGCTTAAGACTTGCTCCAAACTCAAATGTTAGAAATGTTATATGTTAGAAATTGTCCTTATACATTATTATCTCTAATGTATGGAAAATTTGTAAAAACACGTAAGATTGAGAGTGTTGGTAACCATTAAATATAAAGTTATCATTGTTTTCCATGATAAACAATCATGGAAATAATAAAAATATATAACTAATATAAAACATATGCTGATTTTTATTTTCCTATAAGGTGGAAAGTTTATAAATTGAAAACATGTTTTAAAATATGCCATACATGTATGAAGAATTTCAAATAT
>NW_012103254.1:5043199-5048022 GCF_000951045.1 Mandrillus leucophaeus | reverse complement strand
TAAGCACTGCCTTAAATTATCTTGACTTAATTTATTCTGACTCTTTTCCCATTAGGTGACCTTTAATTTCGGGTCTACCTGCTGCCTTTATGCAGGGTCATCGCTCCAAGTCTGGATACTCCAGTGATTTGCAGAATCTGATAACACACCAAATGCAAGAACTGGGGTGTAACTTCCCAGGTTCACGCCATTCTCCTGCCTCAGCCTCCGGAGTAGCTGGGACTACAAGCCCCCGCCACCACACCCGGCTAATTGTTTGTATTTCTTAGTAGAAACGGGGTTTCACCGTGTTAGCCAGGATGGTCTAGATCTCCCGACCTCGTGATCCGCCCACCTCGGCCTCCCAAAGTGCTGGGATTACATGCATGAGCCACCGCGCCCGGTCCATAAAGCTATAATCTTTAACCATAATACAAGAGTAGAGAATGAACATTGAAAACATGTCTCAAACTGGATTAAAAACACTGCATTATATTTTTCTTGCATAACTATAAAGAAAAACCTGAGACTGGGTAATTTATAAAGAAAAGAGGTTGCAGTGGCTCACATTTCTGCAGGCTGTATGGGAATCACAGTGGCATCTGCTTCTGGGGAGGCCTCAGGAAGCTTACAATCACGCTGTAAGGTGAAGGGGAAGCAGACGCATCACGTGGCAAAATCGATAGCGAGAAAGAGAGGGGAGGGGATGCCACACACTTTTTAATGACTTGATCTCGCAAAAACTCACTCACTGTCACAAGGACAGTCCCAAGAAGATGTTACTAAACCGTTCATGAGAAATTCACCCCCATGATCCAATCGCTTCCCACCAAACCCCACCTCCAACATTGGGGATCACAATTCAAAATGATATTTAAGTGGGGACACAGATCCAAACCATATAAAAAACCCTCTACATAACCTTCCTGTCAAAGGATAGTCAGTGGAGAAATATAAATATAGAGATTGTGAAAGATTTATCAATAAGACTTATTATAATAATATAATATATATTAGTTTATATGTATATAAACTAATATCCCTAGCTGTTATTGTGAACATAAGTTTTTGTAATTCTTTGTGAAAGTGGATATCTAAGTGTAAAATAAAACCCAAATGTATTATTTTTTAACCAAAAATATATAATATTTTCTACCAAGTCCAATAAAATAGGTTAAAGTTTAAACTTTGCCTCACTTTCTGATACCTAGGTTTATATAGTTATATAAAGTTTTATCTAGTTTTATATATGTGTTATATAGCTATATAAAGTTTATATAGTTACATAAAGTTTATATAGTTAATAATGTAATATATATTAGTTTATTAATATATATTAATTAATCCTAATATAAAAACAGACTGGTGATTCAGGGATAGCAGTTTAGTTGTCTTCCTTGGTGTGATTTCTTTCATGTTTCTTGTGCTTGGTGTTCTTTGAGAGTTTCAGAGAATACACTTGAGTTTGTAGCTTTGATCAAATTTGGACAATTTTGGCCATTATTTCTTTAAATATTTTTTCTGCCTCCCCCTCTAATGTCCCCAATTGAGACTCTAATTAGAAATGCACATTAGGACTTTTGAAGATAGGGCCTACTGCTCATGGATTCTCTGTTTATTATTCTCCATTCTTTCTGTGATGAATTTTGGATGGATTTCTCTTGCTGCTTCATTATGATAACTAATCTTCTGTGGTTATTATTTGCTATTAATCTTAAGCAGTGTATTTCTCATCTCAAATATTGTAGTTTTCATCTCTAGCAATTTTATGTTTCATATCTGTCTTCTAGATCTATATTGAACATGCTCAACTTCCATATAGTTTGAACAAATCAGACAAGACTAAACATTTTAACACCTGTTTCACTATGAGTCTGTGTCAAATTATTTACGTTTTTCCTCATATGGGTTATATTTTTCTGCTTTTTTTTGCATGTCAGGTAAGTTATTATTAGATGGCAAATATTGTGAATTGTTCCTGGTTAGATGCAGAGTATTTCTTTATCCCCATAAGTACTATGGAGCTTTGTTCTGTCATGTGCTTGGAAACATTAAGTTGCTTGGAAACATTCATTTGAGGCTTGCTTTTAAAGTTTGTTAGGTGATTCCACAACAGACTGTCATCTAGGGCTAATTATTCACTTCAGCTGAAGTAAGATCCTTCTGAATGCTCTAATGACCATGAATCATGAGCATTTTGAAATCTTTTCTAATCCTGGTGGGGATGGTTCTTTCCATCAATCAGGGTCGTTTCCTCACATTCCTGGACTGATCTGTACACTGCGGAATACTTGACGGGAACCCTCTATGAATCTTTGGATATTTCTCTCTGTGTATGTCTCTCTTTTCTGACACTCTGCCTTGCAACTTCTAAATATATTGTTTTCCTATACTCTGTCAATATCACCTCACCTCACTCAGCTCTAAACTGAATTCCTATCCCGGCTGTGTGGTTTGGAAATATTCACAGAGTAGTAGGCTGGGACAATTGTGGGGCTCACCTTGTTGTTTTCCATCTTTTAGAATTCACTGCCCTCCATTGCCTAGTAGCCAATATCTTGAAACTATTGCAATTTATCCTCTGTTCTCTATTTTATGTTATTTATTTTAGTGATCATAGAATTTAGACTATCATGAAAGCTGAATAATGTGGTCTATATTTTTTAATCTGTAATAAAAATGCTTTGACTGAAATGCATTTAATTATTATCCCATTGCCCTCCATTAATACAGAAAATTTTGTTTTTCATAAAAGAATATTGTCAAAGTCATAATTCCTACAATTTGTCCTATTCTCTTTATGAGGAACGATGGGAAGAATTTCACAATGTATGCCAGCATAACAAATAACGAATATTGGAATCATCTCTGTGACTGGACTGGCTTTGGCATAAATAATAATTTATATGATTCTTTAACCTAAAACTACAGGTCTAAATGTGTAATTTGACAGCTCTGAAAGTGTAATTTTGATAGTAATCTGTTAAATTTATCTTATTTCTTTAATTACTATTGTCCTTTTGTCCAAATAGACCAAAATGGAATGGTAGATAGGTGGGTATATTGGTAGCTATTTGCCCTTTCCGGACTTTTCTAAAGTGATTTTTTTTTGCTTGCCTGCTTCAATATTTCCCACTTGATACTTTTAGACATATTTAGTTCTATATAATTAATCTCTTGTATGCTTACCAATGGAATCTGCCAGAATTCGCCTACCCTAACAGATTTTTGGAATTGGCTTCTTTTTCATAGCCATATCCTGCTGCTTCTCATCCCTATGTATGACCGCGGCAGTGCCCTGAAAAACTGTGCCAAATGATGAGCTGATGGGAGAATAATTAAAGTCATTTAATTATCAAGTGTTTATGGAAGATCAACTTTGAGCCAGGAACTTTGCTGCATTATGGAGATACGACAGCGAACCTGACAGATATCAAATCTGGCTTTACAAATATCTAGTGTCAGAATGTATTGCTTTGAATTTCCTCCAAGAAAGTCTAGTCACAGTATATGCAGGAGACTGTTCTGACATAGGAAAAAGTACGACATGTTCTTTAATTTTTTTAACCCTTAGTATCTCAAAAAAAGACAATCACAAAATTTACATCTAAGAATATAAATTGATGTCTTATGTATAATCATGTTATTTCTAAATTACTTTATTAATAATAATTTAAGCAACAAGCCTCTCATTCAAATGGATAATTTATTGGAAAGGAAATCAGGAACAGTTATTAGAAATAAGTAACTTGTGATTACTTAGGTTTAAACAAAAATATTAATGTCACAGCTCCAATATACTGAATAGTCATCATCTTAAACTACACAGAGATATAGGGGAGATGAAATGCAAATTGAAACAGATAGGTTTGAGGTAGGAGGAAGGCAGGCAGAAGAGTAAACGTAGACAGGCTATTATTAAGTTCTGGATTGCTGTAGGGTTGACAAGTTCAGAGAGTAATCTTGAAACTTTAGAATTCTGATAATTTATTTTTGTTCCTCAACTGAGAGGGAGATTCAAAAAGGAGGTATCAGAAAGTGAGACAAATGTTAAAATTTAACCTCTTTTATTGGCCTTAGCAGAAAATATTATATATTTTTGGTTAAAAAAATAATAATATGTTTGGGTTTTATTTTACACTTAGATATCCACTTTCACAAAGAATTACAAAAAATTATAATGTTTACAATAACAACTATGGGTATTTATTTGCAAGAAAAGTAAAACAGAGTATGATATTAAAAATAGTTCACTATATAAGTGGAATTAAATGTAATAGATGTATAACATCATCTATATTTCCATATGTTTAATTATATACGTTTTATATATGAAGATATATATACTATCACATATATATTGTATTGCGTATCATTTATATATGAATAGATATGTTCCATTATTCTAAAATACACATGTAATCATGCAGTCTTAAATTTCCTTTCTTCCCAATCCCACATGTAACCAACTCTCAGCCATTTGTTAATTCAATCACTGTTGATGGACCTGTGATACTCCAGTTACCGTTTCTGGTTGTTAGATTGAGTGTTGAATAAGAATAAATCATCTCTATACTCATAGATCATGCATTATAGGAGGAAAGAGAGATGTAACACATGCACATAAACATACCAATTAATAACCCTTTGTTTTGAACAAATGGATGAAATGGGCAAAACAATATTCTCACTTTCTTTTGAAATAGAGACTTTTTATTCATAATTTTTAAAGACTTCATTTTTAGAAATGACAATTGCTTTTCTCTAATGTTGATTATACTCCTCTATTAATTAATTTTATTCCTCTATTAATTTAATATTGGTCTGCATCAAAAAAAAAAAAG
>NW_012103254.1:5040461-5042719 GCF_000951045.1 Mandrillus leucophaeus | reverse complement strand
TAAGATTGAGAGTGTTGGTAACCATTAAATATAAAGTTATCATTGTTTTCCATGATAAACAATCATGGAAATAATAAAAATATATAACTAATATAAAACATATGCTGATTTTTATTTTCCTATAAGGTGGAAAGTTTATAAATTGAAAACATGTTTTAAAATATGCCATACATGTATGAAGAATTTCAAATATAGACACAGTTCTTAATCTTTGACAGAGTAAGCCAATAGTAGAGTATTTTTTCTAATGAGAAATGGACAAATATACCATACATATATTTTTTTCCAGCAGAAATTGTGCAAAAGGAATAAAAAGCAGTGATTTGCCAACATTATGCATTACTAAGAATATTTTCATCTTATGAAATAAGTAAATATTTAAAATATTTATTTATTTATTATTTTTGTAGAGACAGTGTCTGTGTTGTCCAGGATGGTTTTGAACTCCTGACTTTGAGTAATCTTCTTGCCTTGTCCACCCAAAGTGCTGGGATTACAGTCAGGAGCCACCATGCCTGGCCTTTGTAGTCATGTTTTAAAAGCACATTTACTACTTTGTGATGTTATCATATACTGTTAAGTAGAAAAACAGGTTACACAACTAAACTCAAATTTTTTTAGGAAATACATTTGCATTCATACCTTTTATATCTCCTGTCTCTCTGCTCTTGACCAAAGACATTCCACTTGGCTGAGGAGGCCTGCTACGTCTCTTTCTGAAGCAGAGGCTGCCTAGAAAGCATCATATACCACTGTTCTGTATCTATTCGACGCATCTGCTTTGTCCATGACTCTTGCTGCTCTAGGTTTGCAAATCCCAATAAAGCATTGTCACTTTATATCTCCTATCTCTTTCTCTACCTCTAATTCTCTTTCTTTCTCTCTGTTCCTCACACACACACACACACACACCCCCACACACAGAAAATGATTGGAAAAAAATATACTAAAGACATTAGTATTTGACCCTAGGCTTTATTTTCTTATTATTTAAAAAAAAATAGTTGTGAACATTTTGAATGTATTACTTCCATGTAGATGGAGCTTGCAATGAGCGGAGATTGCACCACTGCACTCCAGCCCGGGTGACAGAGCGAGACTCCGTCTCAAAAAAAAAAAAAAAAAAAAAGGAAAAAAGAGAGAGAGAGAGAGAGAGATTATAGCTTTATGGCCAAGAAGCTCTCTCTTTCTTTGTAGCTCCATAGTTTAGCTGAATTATTTGACTTTTGTGTATGTATTAGATTCATATAAGCACTGCCTTAAATTATCTTGACTTAATTTATTCTGACTCTTTTCCCATTAGGTGACCTTTAATTTCGGGTCTACCTGCTGCCTTTATGCAGGGTCATCGCTCCAAGTCTGGATACTCCAGTGATTTGCAGAATCTGATAACACACCAAATGCAAGAACTGGGGTGTAACTTCCCAGGTTCACGCCATTCTCCTGCCTCAGCCTCCGGAGTAGCTGGGACTACAAGCCCCCGCCACCACACCCGGCTAATTGTTTGTATTTCTTAGTAGAAACGGGGTTTCACCGTGTTAGCCAGGATGGTCTAGATCTCCCGACCTCGTGATCCGCCCACCTCGGCCTCCCAAAGTGCTGGGATTACATGCATGAGCCACCGCGCCCGGTCCATAAAGCTATAATCTTTAACCATAATACAAGAGTAGAGAATGAACATTGAAAACATGTCTCAAACTGGATTAAAAACACTGCATTATATTTTTCTTGCATAACTATAAAGAAAAACCTGAGACTGGGTAATTTATAAAGAAAAGAGGTTGCAGTGGCTCACATTTCTGCAGGCTGTATGGGAATCACAGTGGCATCTGCTTCTGGGGAGGCCTCAGGAAGCTTACAATCACGCTGTAAGGTGAAGGGGAAGCAGACGCATCACGTGGCAAAATCGATAGCGAGAAAGAGAGGGGAGGGGATGCCACACACTTTTTAATGACTTGATCTCGCAAAAACTCACTCACTGTCACAAGGACAGTCCCAAGAAGATGTTACTAAACCGTTCATGAGAAATTCACCCCCATGATCCAATCGCTTCCCACCAAACCCCACCTCCAACATTGGGGATCACAATTCAAAATGATATTTAAGTGGGGACACAGATCCAAACCATATAAAAAACCCTCTACATAACCTTCCTGTCAAAGGATAGTCAGTGGAGAAATATAAATATAGAGATTGTGAAAGATTTATCAATAAGACTTATTATAATAATATAATATATATTAGTTTATATGTATATA
>NW_012103254.1:5025033-5038521 GCF_000951045.1 Mandrillus leucophaeus | reverse complement strand
GAGACTGTTCTGACATAGGAAAAAGTACGACATGTTCTTTAATTTTTTTAACCCTAAGTATCTCAAAAAAAGACAATCACAAAATTTACATCTAAGAATATAAATTGATGTCTTATGTATAATCATGTTATTTCTAAATTACTTTATTAATAATAATTTAAGCAACAAGCTTCTCATTCAAATGGATAATTTATTGGAAAGGAAATCAGGAACAGTTATTAGAAATAAGTAACTTGTGATTACTTAGGTTTAAACAAAAATATTAATGTCACAGCTCCAATATACTGAATAGTCATCATCTTAAACTACACAGAGATATAGGGGAGATGAAATGCAAATTGAAACAGATAGGTTTGAGGTAGGAGGAAGGCAGGCAGAAGAGTAAACGTAGACAGGCTATTATTAAGTTCTGGATTGCTGTAGGGTTGACAAGTTCAGAGAGTAATCTTGAAACTTTAGAATTCTGATAATTTATTTTTGTTCCTCAACTGAGAGGGAGATTCAAAAAGGAGGTATCAGAAAGTGAGACAAATGTTAAAATTTAACCTCTTTTATTGGCCTTAGCAGAAAATATTATATATTTTTGGTTAAAAAAATAATAATATGTTTGGGTTTTATTTTACACTTAGATATCCACTTTCACAAAGAATTACAAAAAATTATAATGTTTACAATAACAACTATGGGTATTTATTTGCAAGAAAAGTAAAACAGAGTATGATATTAAAAATAGTTCACTATATAAGTGGAATTAAATGTAATAGATGTATAACATCATCTATATTTCCATATGTTTAATTATATACGTTTTATATATGAAGATATATATACTATCACATATATATTGTATTGCGTATCATTTATATATGAATAGATATGTTCCATTATTCTAAAATACACATGTAATCATGCAGTCTTAAATTTCCTTTCTTCCCAATCCCACATGTAACCAACTCTCAGCCATTTGTTAATTCAATCACTGTTGATGGACCTGTGATACTCCAGTTACCGTTTCTGGTTGTTAGATTGAGTGTTGAATAAGAATAAATCATCTCTATACTCATAGATCATGCATTATAGGAGGAAAGAGAGATGTAACACATGCACATAAACATACCAATTAATAACCCTTTGTTTTGAACAAATGGATGAAATGGGCAAAACAATATTCTCACTTTCTTTTGAAATAGAGACTTTTTATTCATAATTTTTAAAGACTTCATTTTTAGAAATGACAATTGCTTTTCTCTAATGTTGATTATACTCCTCTATTAATTAATTTTATTCCTCTATTAATTTAATATTGGTCTGCATCAAAAAAAAAAAAGAAAGAAAAAGAAAAAGAAATGTTAGTTAAGAGTTTAATATGGTACCAAACTAAGCTTCTTAAACGAAAGAGAAATAAAGTACTTTCCAGACAAGCAATCGCTAAGGGAATCTGTCACCATTATACTGGCCTTACAGGAGATGCTAAAGGGAGTTCTAAACATAGAAACAAAAGAAAAGCATTGCTACATAATAGTACATGCAAGCCAGTACCCCATAGAACCCATAAAACAACCATACAATCAAGACTGCAAGTAGCTAAGTAGCTAGCTAATAACACTATAACAGGAACAAATTCTCACAAAGCAATATTAATTTTGAATATGTAGTCTAAATTCTTCACCTGAAAGATATAGAGTGGCAAATTAGATTTAAAAAACGGCCATCCTTCTCTTGTCCTTCAAGAGACCCACCTCACATGTGATGACACCTATAGGATCAAAGTAAAGAAATGGAAAAAGTTATATCGTGGGAATGAAAAACAAACAAAAGTGCAGGGGTCACTAGTTTTGTGTTGGATGAAGTATACAATAAGCCAATAATAGTAAAAAAGAACCCAAAAAGGGTATGACATTGATCAAGTGTTCAATTCAACCAGAAGACTTCACTATTCTAAGTATGTATGCACCCAACATTAGAGCACCCAGATTTATAAAACAATTACTTTTAGATTTAAGCAAAGACTGACAGCCACACAATAATAGTGCAGGACTTCAACACTGCACTGACAGCATTACAGAGATCACTGAAGCAGAAAACCAAGACAGAAATTCTGTCTTAAAACCAAGACTTAAAGTTCTACATTTGATCAATTGGACGTAAAATAGACATCTAAAGAAGACTCCAACCAACAATCCTAAAATACACATTATTCTCATCTTTGCATGGGACATGCTCTAAGATTAACCACAGGCTTGGTAATAGAGTCTCAACTGAAATCGTCATCTCAGACCACAGTGGAATAAAAATAGAAATCAATAGGAAGGGAAATGTTCAAAGCCACAAAGTACATTGAAACTAAGCAACTTCCTCCTGAATGACTTTTGGGTAAACAATGAAATTAAGAGAGAAATTTAAACATTCCTTGAAGTAAGTGAAAAGGAGACAAAACACACCAAAACCACTAGGATGCAGCAATAGCAGTCGTAAAATGAAAATTTCTGACACTAAATACCTACGTCAGAAAGATAGAAAGTTATCAAATTTACAGTTTACCAACACACCTAAAGGAACTAGTAAAACAAGAACAAACTAAACTCACAGTTAGCAGAAGAAAGAAATAACTAAAATCAGAACAGAGCTAAATGAAATTGAGACCAAAAAAAAAAAAATACAAAGATTAATGAAACCTAGCCTACTGAAAAAATTGAAACCAAAACTACTGAAACTATTCCAAAAATTGAAGAGGAGGGATTGCTTCTGGACCCATTCACTGAACTAGTATCATCCTGATACCAAAATCTGACAACAAAAACAAAGGACATTTTTTTTTCCTGAATAAAATAGACACAGAAAAACAAACAAACAAACAAAAAATACTGTCAATCCAAATCCAGCAATAAATGAAAAACTTAATTCATCCTAATCAATTGGGCTTTAGTCTTGGGATGCAAGGATGATTCAACACATGCAAATCAATAAATGTGATTCACCACATAAACCAAATTAAAGACAAAAACCCTATAATCATCTCAACAGTTGCAGGAAATGCATTTGATAAAATTCAATATCACTCATGATAAAAATCTTTAACAAACTAGGCATCAAAGGAACATAGCTCAAAATAATAAAACACATCTATTACAAACTCATAACCTACATCATACTAAACAGGCAAAAGTTGGAAGCTTCTCCTTAAGAACTGGAACAAGATAAGGATACCCATTCTTACCATTTCTATTCAACATAGTATTGAGAGTCCTAGCTACAGGAATTAAGCAAGAGAAAGAAATAAAAGGCATTTAAATAGGAAAGGAGGAATTAAAATTATCTTTCTTCACAGACAATATTAGTCTACATCTAAAACACACAAAAATTGTACACAAAAGACTCCTAGACCTTGTAAATGACTTCAGCAAAGTCTCAAGATACAAAATCAGTGTACTATATCAGTATTATTTCTATACCCAATAACATTGGAGTTAGGAACCAAATTAAGAACACAATCTCATTTAAAATAGCCACAAAATTAAAATGTCTGTGAATACATCTAATGTAGATGGTGAACGATATCTATAAGACAAACTTTGAACACTGTTGAAAAAAAATCACAGATGACACAAACAAATAAAAAAGCATTCCATGCTCATGCATTGGAAGAATCAATACTGTTAAAATGTCCCTACTGCTCAAAGCAATCTACAGATTCAATGTTATTCCACTACCAAGCTAATTATTTACAAAATTAGAGAAAAATATTCTAAAAATTGTATGCAACCAAGACAGAGCTGAAATACACAAGGGATGCCTAAGCAAAAATAACAAAGCCTGAGGCAGCACATTACCTGACTTCAAACTATTCTATAAGGCTACAGTAAGCAAAACAGCATGGTACTGAAAAAAATGATGCATAGACCAAAGAAGCACAATAAAGAACCCAAAAATAAAGCCACATACCTACAACAAAAATAAACCATGGAGGAAGGGTTCCCTACTAATAAATGATTCTGAGAAAGCAAGTCAATTATATGAAGAAAAATGAAGCTGGACCTCTACTGCTTACCACATACAAAAACTAAACTATTCCCAAAAATTGAGGAGGCAGGACTCCTCCCTAATTCCCTTTGACAGATTTGGGTATCAAATCTGGTTGATTTTATGAACCAGTAGCATCCTGATACCAAAATCTGGCACAGAAGGAAAAAAAAAAAGGAAAGTACAGGCCAATATCCCTGAGGAAAATATATACAAAAATTCTTTAAAAAAGAAAGGTGGATTAAAGACTTAAGTGTGATTCATCAAACTGTCAAAATTATAGAAGAAAACTTAGGAATTACTCTTCTAAACATTGGTCTAGGCATATAATTTATAATAAAGACGCTAAAAGAAAATGCAACAAAATTACTAAAGACAAATTGGACATTATTAAACTAGAGAGCTTCTGCACAGCAAAATAAACTATCAATAAATTAAACACAATCTTCAGAATGTGAGAAAATATTTGCAACCTATGCATAAGACCAAGAAAGAATACGCAGAATCTAAAAGGAACTCACACAAATCAACAAGAAAAAAGCAAACAGCCCTATTATAAAGTGGGCAAAGGATTTAAACAGACACTTCTTAAAAGAAGATAAACAAGTGTTCAACAAACATATGAAAAAATGCTCAACATTCTTAATCTTTAGATAAATGCAAACCAAAACCACAATGAGATACCATTTCATACCAGTCAGATGGCTATTAAAAAGTTAAACAAACAAACAAAAAAACAGAAGTTGGTGAGGTTGTGGGTAAAAAGAAATGCTTATACACTGTAGGGTGGAATGCAAATTTGTTCAGCCCCCATGGGAAGCAGTTTGGAGATTTCTCAAAGAACTAAAAATAGAATTACCATTTCACTCAACAACCCCATTACTGGGTACATACTCAAAGGAAAACAAATTTTTCTACCATAAAGACACCTGTGCTTGAATGTTTACTGCAGTTCTATTCACAATAGCAAAGACATGGAATTGACCTAGGTGCCCATCAATGGTGGGTTGGATAAAGAAAACGTGGTATTTATACATTGTGAAATACTACACAGCCACTAAAAAGAATGAAATCATTTTCTTTGCAGGAACATGCATGCAGCTAGAGGTCATAATCCTAAATAAATTAACGCAGAAACAGAAAACCAAATACTGCATGTTCTCACTTGTAAGTTGGAGATAAACATTGGGTACACATGGACACAAAAATGGGAACATTAGACGGTGGGGATTCCAAGAAAAGGGAGGAAGGGAATAAGGGGTGAAAAACTACCTACAGGATACTATATTTGCTACTCAAGCTGGACGACTGGATCCTTAGAAGCCCAAACCTCATCATCATGCAATATACTTATGTAACAATGCTGCACATGTACACTATGAATCTAAAATTCAAAAATTAAAGCAAAAAGTGAACTACTTAATACAGAGTCTTCAATTTGTGTTAAAAAGAAGAAAAGATAATTTCATTTTTGTTTTATTTTGATTTCCTGTTCTTAAATTAGAAAACAAGAGATATCAGAAATGAAGTAAAGCCTTAGTTAATGTCAATGACTTCAACTCTGAAATTTCCTTACTTTATTCCAAACATCATAGAATTAGACATAGGCTCCCATGTTAAAATAATAAAAACAATAGTGATATGATGTATTAATATGGTTATTATTTATTGAAGGCTTGCTCTATGCCAAACAATCTACTACAGATATTACCTATATTATTGCTTTATTTCTCAAAATAGCTGCTTGAGGTATACATTAGTGCTATATCCTATATTGTGTGAGGGATAAACGCTAAAGGAAAAATAGGCTTAAAGACGTTTATACTTGTTGTAAACTCAGGAAAATTAACAATACCAGCATACACTTTTTGCCAGCAGAGATTAGATGGGATATAATGGCTGAATGCCTTTTCTGTTGCTCCTAAGTGAGCTCTTCTATGGTCTGCGTTTCTTGGCTAAAGATCCTCTGGTTAGGTATTGACTTTGTCTGTTTTGTGCTGTTTTCACATAGTACCTGAGACGGGGTAATTTATAATGAACAGAAATTTATGATTTAACAGTTCTGAAGGCCAGGAAGTCCACAATCAAGGGGCCGCCATCTTGCCAGTGCCTTCTTGGTACATCATCACACAGTGGAAGGGCAAAGACAGGGCCAGAGAGAGCAAGGGGGTCAAACTCACCCTTTTACAATGGCATCAATTCCACCTATGAGTGTGGAGTCTTCATGGCCTAATTACCTCTTAAACATTCCACCTCTTAACACAATTACAATTGCAATTAAATTTTAATATGAGTTTTGGAGGGGACACATGTTCAAATCGTAGCAGGTATCATGATAATTTTTCATTCTTCTTAAAATGCTAGGAATATTCTCTATTGTTTTCATTAGATATTACATGGGGCCTCAATTTCTTTGCAAGACCAACATAGTAAATGGAGTGAGTCAAAATGGGTTAAAGTAGAGACTTTTATGCCTAAGAATGTGTCTGTCTAATAACGCAAGTGGTCAATCCAGCCAGCACCACCTTCAATCAGACAGGGTTGCCTGACACCCCTTCAATCAGAGTGCTCAACCAGCTTTGATGCCCTGGGATTTTCTCTCAGCAAGAGTAGCACTGTAGGATATTATTTGGCCTTATATTTTGTAAGTAATTCCCAGAAAGGCAGCGTTTTACATGAACATCGGCAGGTCTCTGCCCCTGAGGGTCCTGCAGACCCTAAACTTCTTCCCTAATCACACAGATAACAATTTAATTTGAGAACAGAGTCAAATCAATATATCTCTATGATAGGATTCAAATCAATGTCTCTACTTGAGTGGCAAAGAAAAATAACATCATCTAATATGGAATTAATTAGGTAGTAAATATTAGATAACATGAAAATGTCAAAGAAGAAGGAAATTTTATTTCTTCAATTTTATATCCTACTGTAATCCTCCATGTAGTGATCTTATAAATCACTATATATATATATATAAAATAAATGATATAATTCTTATGCTAGATTTCTAAACAAATATTTCCAGGATTTGAATTATGTTTTCATTCTGGCTTCTTGGCTATTTCAATCAGAAGAAGAAATTTATATGCCCAGCCACAATTCATAAACATGTACATGCCAGCTTTCTGGCAATAGTGATTTAAATGTCAAAACCAATATCCACCCAGGTGACAGTAATAAGCAGACTCTGAATTAAAAATTCCTGATACCTTTTGCTTTTCAGAAGCACTTATGTGGTACAATCTTGGTTTAAGTGTGGTAATAACAGTAGAGATTGCTACTGGTGACCTCTATGTTAGAAATAGAACAAATAAATAAACTATATGTTTTGCAAACCATGGAATGGGAGGTAAGCAGAGAAAAGGACAGAAATTTATTTGACGTTTTGGTGGGAGACTTCTGTTCAGTAATGGAAAACGAGAGGGACAGCCGGAAGAAGATCTGAAATATATAAGGTAATATATTTTAATATTTTAATTCAGGATGTTAACTATTGGGCAAAGAAGTCCCTGCTTGAGAATTGTGTCTCCTTAACCATTACTTCTCAAACTTAAGTTTAACTAATTAAAACCTGGAATTCTGGGTAAAACATACACTCTTGGTCCTACTCTCAGAGATTCTGAATGAGTAGGATTTGGATAGGGGGACAATAATTTGCATTTCTACCCCACTCACAGTTGTTGCTAATGCTGTCTACTTACACTTGCAGTAGAGACAATAATAACCCTTTCATAGAAGTTCACTTCCTAATCCCTAGAACCTGTGGATACATTATGCTACATGGCAAAGGGGAACTAAGGTACCAAATGGAATTAAAGTTGCTAATCAGCCAACTTTAAATTAAGGAGATAATCCTGGGTTATCCACATGGACACAATATAATGAAGAAAGTTATCAAATGAGCAAGAGGAGGTAGAAGAGTTAGAACAAGAAGGTGATGGCATTCTGAGAAATACTGGACTGGCTGTTGCTGGCTTGAAAGTGGAAGAAGCCATGAGCCAAAGGAATGTGAATAACCTCTGGAGTCTGGAAGAGGCCAGAAGACATATTCTCCTCTAAAGACCCCAGGAAGAAAAACAGCCCCAATGACACCTGAGATTTTGTCCAACAAGATCAATTTTAAATTTCTGACCTTCAAAGAGTAAGATAACCAGTTCCCAAGAAGTTTCTCATCTCCATCAGAAACCACCTCAGCCTAGACTTCATTATCCATATCATTATCAGCATTTTGGTTAAGCCCGCTGAACAAGTCTCTAAAAAGTTCCAGTCTTTCATACGTCTGCATGTCTTCTGAGCCTTCCAAACTGTTCAAACCTTTGCCTGTTAACCAGTTCCAAAGTTGCTTCCACATTTTCAAGTCTCTTTATAGCAGTACCCCACTACCTCGGAATCAATTAACTGTATTAGTTAATTCTCACATTGCTATGAATAACTGCCCATGACTGGGTAATTTATTTTAAAAAAGAGGTTTAATTGACTCACAGTTCTGCATGGCTGAGGAAGCCTCAGGAAACTTCCAATCATGGTGGAAGGGGAAGAGGCACATCTTACCTGGTGACAGGTGACAGAGAGAGTGCGTGAAGGAGGAACTGTCAGACATGTATAAAACCATCAGATCTCGTGAAAATTCATTCACTATCATGAAAACGGCATGGGAACACTGCCCCCATGATCCAATCACCTCCCACCAGGTCTCTCCCTGGACATGTGGGGATTATGGGGATTACAATTCAAGATAAGATTTGGGTGGGGACAAACGTAACCATATCAATTTACATAGTGAATGAATATGTATTAAATGTGAGTGATATGTTAGGCAATCAAACACTATTCTATAATATTTGGTGGGAGATGCATAAATACAGAACAAAACTTCTGCATTCAGACATTTCATATTTAAGTCAAGCAGATAGTAGAAGACAATGATTAAAATACATATAATAGTATGTTGATGATAATTGGGGAAAAGGACAGAGAACAGCGTATGTAAAATTGGAAAGTTTCACTTATAAATAGCATTGTTAGAAGAACCTTTGCCAATAAATGTTAATATATGAATTAACACAAAAAATTAAATGAGGTATTAAGCCATGTAGATAGCTGGGGAAAGACTATTTCACTAAAGAGAAGAGCAAACAGAGTTGGGTTAATTTATGTAGTTTTTGAGTGGAAACCAGAGACTGATGTAGTAGGAAGTTAGAACAAGTGAGAGACAGAGAAGTAGGAAGAAGGCCAGAGAGATAATGAAAGGTCAGTCCATGCAGTTACTTACCTACCACTGCAAACTTTGATTTTACTCAGAAGGACATGGAAATTCAATCAAGTACATTAAAAAGAGAAAGCCTAGTTTATATATGGTATGCTTTTCTGGCTGCTTCACTGAGAATAAATGAAAAAAGAGGGGAAATTAAAACAAGGAGACACCTTGAGATACTATTGAATAATTTAGTGAGTATGTGATGGTAACTTGGACAAAATTCCAATATTGAAGGTTAAATATATTTAGAAGCTAGAAGGAAAGAAAAAATGCTGGTAGGTTAACTACAGGTTATACAAGAAAGAGAAAAGTCAAGGATGGTTGATATTAATTTGGCTTACCCACAGAATAAATAGGATTTCTATCAGTCTAGATGAAAATGATGGCAGGAGGGACAGTAAGGGAAAAAAATAATGCTCCCTTTTGGATTGCAGGTGCTAGATTGACCTAGGACTGTAGACCTTGAGTATGCAGTTGAATCTATGAGGCTGGAGTTCAGGGGAACGATTCAGGCTACAATAGAAATTTGAATTAATTTATTGATGCTATTACATGTGTGAACTCTACAGTCCTCTTAAATTAATACATCAGGAAGAAAAGGAGGAATTAGCAAAAGAAACTGAGAGACTGAAGGTAAACTAGTAGAATTCTGTGTCCTGGAACTGTTAAGTTTCAATGTTTCAAGTAAGGCAAAAAATAAAAAAAGGACTATAAATTTTGCATTTTAAACATTATCTGTGACTTTGGCAAAAATAATTTCAGAGGAGAGGCAATTAAACCCTTGTTAGGTGGGGCTCGAGAAAAAATATCAGGAATAATTTGGAGCAAGCTAATATAAATGTCATTTTCAACGTGTACTTCTTGAGGAAAAAGAAGAAATAAAGCCACAGATGTAGCTAAAATTATGTCAAAGAATATTTTTAGAAAAGAAAGGGAAAGAAATAAACCTATGTCTGCATGCAGTGGTAAAAAAGGTATAGAGGTAAACAATATGCATGATAAAGTAGATAAAACTTCTGGATCAGTATCTTTTGAGTAGATAACAAAGTATGGGATCTCGGTTGGAGATGAAAGGATTGGGCTTTGTTTGGAGCAAGGGGCAGTTCTCCCATAGTATGTTGAAGGAAAGAGCAGATGCGTAGAACAGTCAAGGCGAGTAGATCAATGTGTGGGAGCTTTTAGTCTTTTATTTATCATAAGGTTATCAGGTGAGAGTGAGAGAGTTAAAATAGGTATCAAGTATTTTGTTTGAAAATGCATTTATAAGACCCCTCTCCCTTTACATGCTAGTTACAGAAACAACCATCACCCAACTGTTGGTTTTCCTTCTAATCTATCTCTGCTTAGTGACTGCCCAATGTCTAGGAATAGTTTATGGAGAACTTTGTTATAATTTTAAAAATACACTTAAAAGCAGAGGGAATGAATGTCATTAACATTAAATATTTTTATTTTATTTATTCTATAATGTTTGTCAAATTACACATTTTTGTGCTTTATTTTTTATATGTAAAATGAAGATGAATATATTCAAATATATTCATTTCATATTTTTTAAAGATTGAAGGTGTCTGGAAAAATATACTAAACCTACAAACTGGCAAAAATTCCTGAGTGTTTTTTCAGTGATTTTTAAGAGCCTACACTTTTAATTGGCTTTCTATTGACTGGACAGTTTCTCATTTGTCTTGAAGAAAACACAAGTCTTAAAGTTACTCTTATTGCTTAGTAAAATATTAACCAATTTTGTACCTTAGCTTAACATTTCTATCTTAGTTTAACATTTTATATCTTAGCTTACCCAAACTTAGCTTAACATTCCTTTATTAAATTACATAGAGAGACCTCGCTTTTCAAATGCCCTTTGAACAGGTTTTAATCTGGTTTTTAGTTTCTTCATTAATTAATCAGGTAAGTACAATTTTAACGCTTGTCCATTTTATAACTACATGAGCATTTAAAATTTTAAGATGTATAGTTTAACAAATGATAACATCGTAATCTCTAGCTGAGTGTCTGACATGTATTGCTTCATTTGCCTTCACAGCCCACTCTCATATCTATTTCAGTCATAGCTTTTAGACTTTATTATTAAAAATATTAAAAACACAGTTGAGTATTTACAAATACAGTTATAATATTATATCCTTTTATTATCCTAATAATTGGAGAGATTTACTTTGCACTTAGCAAATTATTGATAATTTCTCATGGCTCAATACTGGAAATACTTAAAGTGCACCTCTAATGGGAACTAGGGTTTGGTAAAAAGGTTACTGGATTTGGTCTATGACAGAATTCAGAATTTTTTTTTTTTCTTTTTTTTGAGACAGAGTCTTGCTCTGTTGCCCAGGCTGCAGTGCATTAGCACAATCTATGCTCACTGCACTCTCTGCCTCCCGGGTTCACATCATTGTCCTGTCTCAGCCTCCTGAGTAGCTGGGACTACAGGCGTCCACCACCATGTCCGGCTAATTTTTTAAATACTTTTGGTAGAGACGGGGTTTCACCATGTTAGCCAGGATGGTCTCGATCTCCTGATCTTGTGATCCGCCAGTCTTGGCCTCCCAAAGTGCTGGGATTACAGGCATGAGCCACCATGCCTGGCTGGTCTATGATAGAATTTGGTCAGCATCTTGGCTGAATTATTTAGATGGCTTGATTAGCAATTTTTTAATCCATAAAATAATGAAAATAAAAGCCCCCAGCTTTTGCCTGGGTGTGTGAAATAAAGTACACAACAGTTTCTGCTCCTTATAAATTCACTAATATGTTATTTGAATTCTAGAATTAACGCTCCAAAAGTCTACATTTAACCATGCTTATCATGAGCCCTATATTTATTCTACTAAAATTCATTACTCATATCAGAACTAAATACCTTAGTTGGAGACTCCTAAGCCTTTATTTTGAGCTTGAATGAGGCCCAGACTCATCGCCTTTATAATGTCAACAGCTCGACAACTAACATATATTCCAGCTCATCTCCTCCTTCTTCTGTGTAAGTGCCTAGAATACATGCTCTTCTCATCTTCCATTTCAGAAAATCGAGTCATCTTCACTCTGCCTCTCTTTATGTACAATGCTGACATTAATATTTAATATTTTGTCTTGACTTGACATCAAGTAAAATTGGGAGAGCTTCAAATGCTCTAATTGCAAGTTTTCCACCTCCTTTGCCCTAGTGGCAAAGGTTCTCTACCCAAATAACTATTTATCACAAAGACCAGACACATTGACTACTTATTCCTTAGTAGTGAACTTCAGTTCTCCGACAGCCCTAGAATTATTCAAGTCAATGACATCCTCCCTCTTGATACTACAACACCAGCTTCCTGCATGCCCTTCTTGTTTACTCTGGTCTCCAGTGTAGCCTCCACATGGCCCCGTGTGGCAATACCTACTTACCTCTGGCTGTGAGTGTCCTTTTACCTCTGGCTTTAAGTGTGAGTGTGGTAGTATCCTCTTACCTCTAGCTGTGACCAGCAACAAGCTGTCAATCTCAATTGACCAGTGTTAGGTGTCATGCTTTCAGCCATCCCCTAACATAGGTCAGGAATTTCTCCTTCACCAGTGAGATGAAAAGAGGAAAATAAAATATATCTGTTTAAACATCAAGTTTTAGGTCTAACATTTAAGTCTCCAATCCATCTTGAATTAATTTTTGTATAAGGTGTGAGGAAGGGGTCCAGTTTCAGCTTTCTACTTATGGCTAGCCAGTTTTCCCAGCACCATTTGTTAAATAGGGAATCTTTTCCACATTTCTTGTTTTTGTCATGTTTGTCAAAGATCAGATGGTTGTAGATGTGTGGTACTATTTCTGAGGGTTCTGTTCTGTTCCATTGGTCTATATGTCTGTTTGGTACGAGTACCATGCTGTTTTGTTTATTGTAGTCTTGTAGTATAGTTTGAAGTCAGGTAATGTGATGCCTCCAGCTTTATTCTTTTGGCTTACGATTGTCTTGGCAATGTGGGCTCTTTTTTGGTTCCATATGAACCCCAGAAGAAAACCTAGGCAATACCATTCAGGACATAGGCATGGGCAAGGACTTCATGTCTAAAACACCAAAAGCAATGGCAACAAAAACCAAAACTGACAAATGGTATCTAATTAAACTAAAGAGCTTCTGCAGAGCAAAATAAACTACCATCAGAATGAACAGGCAACCTACAGAATGGGAGAAAATTTTTGCAATCTATTCATCTGA
>NW_012103254.1:5021245-5024352 GCF_000951045.1 Mandrillus leucophaeus | reverse complement strand
TGTCCTTTGAAGGGACATGGATGCAGCTGGAAACCATCATTCTCAGCAAACTATTGCAAGAACAGAAAACTAAACAACGCATGTTGTCACTCATAGGTGGGAACTGAACAATGAGAACACTTGGACACAGGAAGGGGAACATGACACACCAGGGCCTGTCATGGGGTGGGGTGAGGGGGGAGGGATATCCTTGGGAGATATACCTAATGTAGATGACGAGCTAATGGGTGCAGCACACCAACATGGCACATGTATACATATGTAACAAACCTGCACGTTGTGCATATGTAGCCTAGAACCTAAAGTATAATAATAAAAAAATCAATTTTTTCCTGATTTTCCCCTCATTCCTCCATTTATCCATATAGCCATCCATTCATCCATCCATTCATCCACCCATTCATCCACTCATTCACCCATCCATCCTTCCATCCATCCATGCATCCACTTATTCCATGCATCCACCTAATAAATACTTAATAATAATTTTCAGAATCTATTCTATTAATTCCTATAAGCATCTGAAAAATATTTATTAGTAACTAATTATGTTCAATATTGCAATTTGGTTAAAATATTAAAATTATTTTCTGAATTATTTCCTAAATATATCTTTTTTCCAACTTTTTTACAACTTTGCACTAATTCAGTCTTGATACATTTCAATATTGTAATTAAAAAAATATAAAGGCAAGGAAAGAGGGAAAATGCTGACTACTCATAACCTATTACTTGTTTTAGTCACATGATGATATGCATTTATTTATTCAATTTATTTTTATTGAACCCCTACTTTTAGCCAAGGATTGTTATAAGTTTTGAGGATAGTGCAGTGAAGTCAAAGTAAAACAGAATATAACACAACCAAAATGTAAAATAAAACAAACAAACAAAAATCACTAGTGTCATGACACATTCTAATGGTAATAAAGAGATAGAATGTAAGCAATAAACCATCAATAAAAATATTGTGGTAAATATGAAACCAATCTAGCTAGAATTTTCTCAAATTATGCATGCTTGGAATAACCAAGTAAAGAACAGGAGGCCAGGAAATATGGGACAGAGTGAGCTGGTGGCAAGACTTAACAGATTATGAGGCCAGAGAAAGAACCAGTGGCCAGAACATATTGGTTATTGGGAGCAGAGTAAAGTCTTTAGTCCTCAGAATGGTGAGAATCCATTATAGGGGGTTAGCAAGAAACAGTCATGAATATATTGGTGTTTAAAACGGAACTATGCACCCTCTGATAGAGAATAG
This sequence comes from Mandrillus leucophaeus, assembly GCF_000951045.1. Lineage (NCBI taxonomy): Eukaryota > Metazoa > Chordata > Mammalia > Primates > Cercopithecidae > Mandrillus > Mandrillus leucophaeus. Next base: position 5,023,091 of record NW_012103254.1, on the reverse strand, counting down.
ACAGCAGGAGAAAAGATAAAGGTAGGGAGACAAATTAGGAAGCTACTATAATAATCCAAGTGAAACAGGATTGAAATACAGAGATTATTATTGAATTACTCTAACACAAATGTAGAGTTTATTCCACAAAAATGATTCAATTTCATAAATATGTTTAGGGATTTTCTTTCTATTGTTAGCATTGGAAACACTGCTCTATTATCCTATCTATATATGTAAAATATTTATTACTATTCAAAAATAAACAAAGAGCAATAGTAAAACAATTAGTTAATTTTACTCAGGAAGTTTAAGATTTCCTACTGAATGCAAGTTAAAAATACTACAATGCAAAAATGCATGTTTGCTTCATTTACTTTGAAATATTAAGTGGCTTGTTAGCAGAATTGCCACTTATGATCCCTGAAGGCTTTTCTTGTTAAATTATGTTAAAATATTCACTGCACTTGGATTCCAATTTACAGAACAAACTATTATTGAGAAATCTCTGTTTAGATATACAAAATAGTGATACAAACAATTAATAACCAGAAAATGAGTTTAATTGTCTATATTATCTCTCTATTGGCCTTTAATAGGATATGAGTAAAATCTTTGACCAACCTCCCTTGACCAACACACATGAAAAATAAATAGATGTTATCCTATGACTTGAATTTCAATTCATCTACAGTTTATTTCCTGAAAAAGAACTACATTTTAGACTTGCATACCTCTTTTGAGATTATAAAGGAAACATATTTAATAAGAAACAAAATGAATACTTTCAATAATAATGTTTCTTTTTAAATGAAGAATAATATTTTACTAATGCTTATAATATTCTGACAAAAAGCTATTCCCTCATGAGGCTATTCTAAAAACATACATAGTCTCTGCTCTATGGGAATTAGCCTACTTGTGTTAACAAGTATGCCATATAAATGTACATTTGCTCTTGTAGTATCATGATGCAATAGCTATGGGCACCTTAGGTTGGAACTTCTTCTTGGGTGAAAACTATAATGTTTATTTCAGTTCAAAATTTTATTTTGCACTGTGAAAGGAATTAAAAGTCATATTTAAAGCACACATTAAGTAGTTTTATCGGCAGTCATAAACTCACACAAGAACCTTTGGAATCAGCAGCTTCAATAATTTTTATACAAAGCAGCAGCCCAACAACATGAATGCCAATTTTGCTTTGTTGACAATTTGCTCATTTAATTTCAATCTCTGACTTAGACGTCTCCAAAATGTAATTTTTAAAAAGGAGTTTGGGAAGAATTCAATGGAATAAACTAAAATCTTATAGTCATATGTGTGAGAAAAATACATCATTTAAAAATTATATAAATATGCTGCAATAATCTTATTGAAGCATAATCAGAGTTATGTATTAGCCTTTCTTAAACTCTGTTGTCCAAAAGCAAAGAATGAAATGTAACTAAGTATTAATATTTAAGCTTCAGAAATTTAACACTGGTTGCTTATCATTTTCTTAGTCGATATGTTAAATTAATGTTATATCCTTTATATTTGATTATCACATGATAGAAGATAGTAATAATACAAAAATAGAGAAAAAATTATCACTTTTATAAAAATAAAAATGGCCGGGCGCGGTGGCTCACGCCTGTAATCACAGCATTTTTGGAGGCCGAGGCGGGCAGATCACGAGGTCAGGAGATCGAGATCATCCTGGCTAACACGGTGAAACCCCGTCTGTACTGAAAACACAAAAAATTAGCTGGGCGTGGTGGCGGGCGCCTGTAGTCCCAGCTACTCAGGAGACTGAGGTAGGAGAATGGCGTGAACCTGGGAGGCGGAGCTTGCAGTGAGCCAAGATCGCGCCATTGCACTCCAG
>NW_012103254.1:5014687-5019245 GCF_000951045.1 Mandrillus leucophaeus | reverse complement strand
ACATTTTAGACTTGCATACCTCTTTTGAGATTATAAAGGAAACATATTTAATAAGAAACAAAATGAATACTTTCAATAATAATGTTTCTTTTTAAATGAAGAATAATATTTTACTAATGCTTATAATATTCTGACAAAAAGCTATTCCCTCATGAGGCTATTCTAAAAACATACATAGTCTCTGCTCTATGGGAATTAGCCTACTTGTGTTAACAAGTATGCCATATAAATGTACATTTGCTCTTGTAGTATCATGATGCAATAGCTATGGGCACCTTAGGTTGGAACTTCTTCTTGGGTGAAAACTATAATGTTTATTTCAGTTCAAAATTTTATTTTGCACTGTGAAAGGAATTAAAAGTCATATTTAAAGCACACATTAAGTAGTTTTATCGGCAGTCATAAACTCACACAAGAACCTTTGGAATCAGCAGCTTCAATAATTTTTATACAAAGCAGCAGCCCAACAACATGAATGCCAATTTTGCTTTGTTGACAATTTGCTCATTTAATTTCAATCTCTGACTTAGACGTCTCCAAAATGTAATTTTTAAAAAGGAGTTTGGGAAGAATTCAATGGAATAAACTAAAATCTTATAGTCATATGTGTGAGAAAAATACATCATTTAAAAATTATATAAATATGCTGCAATAATCTTATTGAAGCATAATCAGAGTTATGTATTAGCCTTTCTTAAACTCTGTTGTCCAAAAGCAAAGAATGAAATGTAACTAAGTATTAATATTTAAGCTTCAGAAATTTAACACTGGTTGCTTATCATTTTCTTAGTCGATATGTTAAATTAATGTTATATCCTTTATATTTGATTATCACATGATAGAAGATAGTAATAATACAAAAATAGAGAAAAAATTATCACTTTTATAAAAATAAAAATGGCCGGGCGCGGTGGCTCACGCCTGTAATCACAGCATTTTTGGAGGCCGAGGCGGGCAGATCACGAGGTCAGGAGATCGAGATCATCCTGGCTAACACGGTGAAACCCCGTCTGTACTGAAAACACAAAAAATTAGCTGGGCGTGGTGGCGGGCGCCTGTAGTCCCAGCTACTCAGGAGACTGAGGTAGGAGAATGGCGTGAACCTGGGAGGCGGAGCTTGCAGTGAGCCAAGATCGCGCCATTGCACTCCAGCCTGGGCGACACAGCGAGACTCCATCTCTAAAAATAAATAAATAAATAAATAAATAAATAAATAAATAAATAAATAAATAAAATAAAAAAATGGTTTATAAATAAAACAGATAAATAATACTTGGTTGCCATTTATCAAGCAAGTATATTGCTGTGAACAATACTTCAGATATTTATCTATTTATCTCCCAAAATCTCATTTCAGTAAAAAAGATAAAACAAGCTTTGGTTTCCAAAACGTGAAAGAAACAAGTACATACCATTTACCTTGCCATTCATTACATTCCTAAATCTGATATGGACTTCAAGATGCTTCTATAACACCAACTCCCATTTTTCCAGTGTTTGAATATTAACCCAGAGTTAAATCATAGAGAACACGGTTGATCCTTCATTTGTTGTAACACTTTTATCTTGGAACACTTTTGTACATTTTGCCTTTTCAAATTCTGCTTCCCCCCACTGCCCCAGACGCAGAGTCTTGCTTTGTCACCCAGGTTGGAGTGCAGTGGCAGGTTCTCAGCTCACTGCAAGCTCGGCCTCCTGGATTTAAGCAATTCTGCCTCAGCCTCAAGAGTAGCTGGGACTACAGGTGCGCACAACCACGCCCAGCTAATTTTTGTATTTTTTTGTGGAGATGGGGTTTCACCATGTTGGCCAGGCTGGTCTTGAACTCCTGACCTCAAGTAATCCACCCCCACCCCAACCTCCCAAAGTGCTGGGATTGCAGGCGTGAGCCACTGCACCCTGCCAAATTCTGCTTTTTGAATCCACCAAAATTCCCATTTTAACTTCTAAGAACATGTTTTTTAAGAATAGTGAACTTTTTCTGTGCTGTCAAATTATCATTCTTCTATCTTTACTAGAACACTGGTCTTTACACCCAGCGTGCAACACATATTCTGTTTGTGTTGCCATAATCATTTATTTTAGTTTATAAACTACTTGGAATTTGGCTTTGTATTGCATTTAGCACTTGGATTACTCTCATAACTTCGATATAATCACTAGTCTTGCAAAAACAAGAATTTAATTTACAATACATCTCTTGCATGACACTAAAATGTAGATAGGTCCGTCCATTGCTACAATGACATTTAGAATCCTTAGAAGAAACATACTTTGAACAAGTGTTGTTACAAGTATGGTGTAAAATGAAACAGTGATTTCATAAAATAGCAAGTCCTAACATACATAACATACCTAAGACTGGGGAAAGGGAAAGGGAAATAATATATTTAAGTAGATAATAAGTCCTCAATGAATTGCTTTTAATTAAGTCCCATTGATTATAATGCTTAACATTTTTTCTTTTAAAGATTATACACATATTGTTACATTACATTGGTGAGCAGAAATGAAACATTAATAACAAATAACTTGTAAGCATATAAAGGGTTCTGGTAAATGATAGTCCATATCCAGCAGTTGTATTTTTATAGATGGAATATATTTTTGTGTTTGAGAAATGTTTTAATTTTAGGTTTGAATAAATTAAAGAAACTATAGGAGAAAGACAAACACAAAAGTTTGAATCAAATAATTATTTTTCTGCTTTTGCAAATGTTTATTGGCTACATTTAATTTGTTATTTTTGTATTTAATTATGATTCTGTCATTTAGTAATCTCAATTTCCCCATACACCACTGTTTCACTAATATACTAGGCCTTAGATGTGCTCACATCATTGCAATGGGCTGGCCATAATTAGTTATGTAATTTATTTTCTAATTACTGACACTATTCATACTGTTGATGTTACAGATGGCAACACAGCTCTGAACCTACCTGACTGGGAGAAATAAAGATTTTTACTACATTGCACTCTGCATTTAACTTAATGAAAATTTTGTCACATGAGAAAATAAAGCAAATATGATATGTTCTTTGTATAAAATAGTTCCGTTTTTAAAACAGAGACTACTATGATTTGTTGCAAAGACCAATCTTAAGATTCTTTTTCTTCTCTCAAATGCTAGAATTCTATGAAATGTGTAGACATTGAATTTATAACTCTATACTGACATTCATATATCTGGAAATTATTTAGCAAATATTGATCCAGCCATGTATTAGGCATAGTTGATGTAAAGATGGAAGAAATAATTTTTGTTTTCTAGGAGTTTATGTTATTGTGAGAAAGCAGCAACCACCACAACAAATTGTCTTACCATGAATCTATTGAATGCCTGACCACGTTGGTGATATGGGAAAAATATGTAACCCCTCTAACGTCTTTGACATATAATTGTCCTCTTCCTTCGGCAACATAGCTCTCCGGCACTCAAACTGAGGGTTATTCCTCAGAGTATTTCACTAGCCTCTTACTCTTGTGTTTCCTTTCTTTCATATTACCAAGCAGAAGATACCTTCATATAGTACTTTATGTACTTTGGACCATAAAATGTATTCTTATGAAACCTATAATTTTATACCAAAATCAACTCTTACAACTTTGTTCCTGCTTGTGAAATCAAGAGCCAGAATTTAATTGCCTTTTTTTTTTTTCTTTCTCAAATGATTTTTCATTTGTGGTATAAATGAAACAAAAGGAGAAAAGAAAAACATGCATAACTTAATAGTTCACAAGTTTTTATATAAGTATATAATACAAAAACCTGTTCACTAGCTTTTATTTCTCATTTTCCTATAAGTCTGTTGGAAAATCATCTGCTCATATTCCCAAATACCTGCTTTGCATTTGATATCCCAAAACCACACAATAAATAAATTGTAGACGTTCAAGACAATGTAAGTTAACAGAACCAATGAATGGGACTGAGAATAGAACAACAAAAAAAAATGTCCTGTTTTCCAAATGATTGAAGACCACAAAAGTACCTTCCTATTAGTCTACGTCACACCACCCCTTAAAAATCAATGGCACGGTACATCCGCATACTAAAATCACCCTTCACTACCTCTTCATGGTTCCACCATCGGACTTAACATCCTACTCTTCTAGAGATTACAACAGCCACATACAACCTGTTGCTGTCTCTCTCTCTCTTCAGTCATTCCCTTTAGCTCATCCAACAGTTACCACACTTTTCTCTAAGTTTCAGGTCTGCCTTATGAGAATTCTGTTTGAAAACTAGGAAAAATATTTCCAAAACTGTCTCTGGACATTGGACTCAATTGAAAAAAAAAAATGCTCTTACCCAGAAAATATTACTTCTGCAAATATTCAAGTGAAAAGTTTTCCTTTTTGCTTTACAATTTGCTTTGTAGTTCTCACAACCCTTGTATTTGAAGTTAGTGTAGGTCCCCTCTGTGTTACTTCCTTAACACGTTTTCTGCTTCCAATTATACAACCATAAACGTAGTAAGGAAAACAAAAAATATTTTCCCTAAATTGCACCCCATGGGATGTTCTTTTCTGTCTTCTTTTTTTCTTTTTTTTTT
>NW_012103254.1:5003804-5013132 GCF_000951045.1 Mandrillus leucophaeus | reverse complement strand
AAATAAATAAATAATAAAAATAAAAAAAAGACTCTGTAAATAAATATACTTAAGAATATATCTTAGAAACATTCAGCAAATAAATAAATTGAATTTAGTTAACTATATGATGTTAAATATATTAGTATTTGAAATAAAGAACTTTCTAAGTAAACCTCATTATTCATCTTGATGAAATGTGTTCATTTTCTCAAAACATTTTGTTTCACTGTTTTATAATTTATAAAATTATGTTATTTCATGGTTACCCTTGCCCCCATCATTTCTATTTTGTTGTAGCCAATTCTCTCATTCACATGCGTAAATACGTACTGAAAAATTCTGAGCCATAACAAGTGTAAGATTATTAAAATGTACACATAGTTTTAAAAAGTGCTCTAGATTGGCTAATTTGTCAAACAGTCACTACAGCTTTTCCATTTCCAGATCTCAGAAAATCATATGCAAATGGCACAGGATCTATTTTCATGAGTAAATAACAAATGCAATGTGATCTGTAAGAATGTATTACTCCTCCTCCAAATCACCTTAATATTATCCTTAAGTATTTCAAAGTTTGCAAAAGTACATTTCTTTTGGATCATAGAGCTGACATCACAAGAACATGAATAAAACCTGCAGTAGATTAAGTATAAGCCGCAGGAAGCCCCAAACTTGTCTGTAAGATCACTTTTCAGCTTTCACTGACTGTCATTTGCCTGTCTACAGAGATTGCTGTTAAAATACAAAGATCAATCTAGTCTTTAGACAATATTACATACTTTTTAACATATATTAGTTGATTTAATACATGCAAAACACTCAAAAGCACACATAAATCTATAGTAATAGGAAAGGCTGAATACTTTCAAAATAGTATATATTTTATCATTTCGTGTTTTAACTCAACAAAGTTTTGAATACATATATTTGTTTGTCACTGTTGTATGCTGTGCTGACCCAAAATAAAAGTCTATGAATCTTCCTTCAAAGGGCTGGTAATCATCAGAGAGAGATTGATTGATTTATGACACAAATAATCACAACAAAATAAGCAGGGGACATTTAGTGGACGCATTCCTTAAGTCATAAGTGGTTTGTCAAATCTTTATAATATTCCTTTAATTTAGGTACAATTATGATCCTCATATCTCAGAGGAAGGAATTGAAGCTGAGAGATCTTGCTCAAGGCCTTACAACTGCAGAATGACAAATCTGGGACTCCATGTAATTCATGTAGAATATTAAAAATGCACACACAATAAACATATGTATAATAACAAGGTGCCACTGGGGTGTGCGAAGAACCAGCTATGAGGAGGGCTTATGGTGTATGAGGTTAAGACAGGACAGATTCTCAGAAATGTCAAACGGTAAGCTAATTGATGAAGAGATAATATTGGTGAAAGGGTCCCAGACTGAAGAAACAGCCATGAGAAAGTTGTTGTAGAGAATGTCAAGGAGCTTGAAGTTATTGGAGTATGGAAGTGGAAAAATGAAGGAAAAAGAGAAGGGAAAATTCTGCTAGAACCGTATTTCAAAGGCTCCATCTGCTAGATCAAAAAGTTCAGATCTTCTTTGAAGACAACAGGAAGCCCTGAAGTGTTTTGTTTCAATGGAAGACATTGTCACATTGGCATTTCAGATGTTCAAGGTGGCATCTTTTGTGAGATATTTTGAGAGGGCTAAGATGAGAGAAAAAAGAGAAACCCTCAGAAATCATTGCGGGTAGACCTGTTGAGAGTTATAACACAACATGAGTATGCAATTGATAAAATGTAGAAGAATGGAGGGATTGTGGATAAATTTAAAGGTTAACACTAGAAAATGTGAATCAACATGTGTACTCATAGAATAGTCATTAAGGATAATTTTAGACTTTTTTTTTTACATGATTTAATGCTAAGTTCTCCAACTGAGATTAAGGCTAAAATGATGGGTAAACGATACGGAATTTCGGGAAAAAAAAAAAAAACTCTTTTTTCTGAGTTGGAAGAATAAGAAAAGAAGTGACATTTAAGGAAAATAATAATCTATACCCAGAAATGGTGACATTATTGTGAACAAAGGGCATATAATATTTGAGCAACAACTGGGTGATGACATATATTCAGGAAATATAGTACACAAGGTTTTTAGTAATGGGAAATAGAAATAAGGACTGGGTGGAGATAATGACGTCGAAATGCATTGAATATAATTAATGAAGATGTATCTACCTGCTTAGGGGAGGCTCACATCCAGTTACTTGTTCCAGTTTGTGCATTTTCTTACAATTAATTTTTTGCCTTTGAAAATGTTTAGCTTTTAAGCATAATTTTGACATACACATAAAGGTGTAATTTAAACTTTTCTAGAATGAAGAAGAAAATAAAGATCACCACAATAAATATTTAAAATATTATTTGCATTCCTTAATATTTACCACGTAAGCATAAAAGTATACTTTGTAATAGACACATGTAATATCTCCAGTGACAGAAACAGGCTGTAATGCTAGAGAATTAGAGAGGGTTAAGAGACCTTCAGATTCTGGCAGCAGGGAGACCCACTGCGATGTATTAGTCACTGATTGTCTAACTGGGAAGGTGACATTTAGGCTGAACTCTTGGAAGATAAGAAGGATTCAGTCAAGTGAAGACTGGAGAGATAAGTCCTTTCAAGCACTCACAAGAGTATTCACTGGAGCAGTAAAGAGGTAGAGAGCTCCAATTGCTTGTAGGAGAGCAAGTGGCCCACTAAGTACAGAGCAAGGCACTGAAGATCAAAGGTAAAAGTAGAAGTTTGGAAAAACAGTCAGGGTAGCAATGAAGTGGAGTCTATATCTGATGTAATTTGCAAGTTTATGGTATAAGACATGAGAGGGATAAGGTTCTCAGAAATAGTATCTTAGATTTAAAATTAGTAAAGAGGCAGAATCTGTGTAACTTTACACACAAAGAAAATAAAAATTCTCTATCGATATTATAGTGATGTCCGAGGCAGACACTGCTTATTCTCAGCATCAATCATATCTTTTTTGTTTAGTTTAAATTATTATCCTTTTTACTTTCTAGATTTTTAAAGGAACAATTATGAATCGTCTTATCTCCTAAGGTGTGACTTACACAAGTCCTTATCCTCAGGCAGGTGAGCCAGTAACATTTAAGATTCATTGCTACAACAAGAATTCAGATAGAAAAGTCAAAGAAGAATGAGCTTTGACTGAAAAAAAATGATGGAGATATAGCAATTTTACTTTTTGAAGTTTCTGAGTAGTACTTCTACAGAATGTATGGCCATTTTAGATATTGCCATTATTCTTCTAGAGTAATAGTTTCTCAAAAGATTGTTTTAAAGTTGGGATGGGCTCTGATAAAATTGCCAAAAACTACATTTCAAAATCAATATACACTCATAATCTAAAATTTAATATTCTCACAATATATTCATCAATTTCCTATTTGCAAATGATGAGCTTCTTGCAGTTTAAAAGTTATAATTAAATCTCAGTTCCCTAATATGTATTGACTTTATGAAATTCTACTGCTGGGTATGACAGCTAAGGAATAATTTTACTTTTTAAAAATAGTTTAAATGTAATGTTTTCTAAGATGTATTAAAGCTTTAGGCTTGCTTTATAAAATTCCAGTAAAATTTTCTTTAAATAAACTGGATCATGGCATTAAAACAATACTCTGCATTTTCATGACATAATCAAGAATATGGGTTTTATTTTCTTCAATAATAATCCCAATTTCTTTTAGACACAACACACTTCATAAACTTTGGTATAAGCTTTTGATGTGAAATGCTTATTATGCATATGTCAGTTACATTAAGTTCAACTCTGTTGAAGCAACAAATTCTATCAAACAAGCATCATTTGTAGTTAGTCAACAACTTTTATAAGAGAGAGCATAATTTATATTGAGATGTTAAACATCCTTATGCTAGATGTATTTCATTCAACAATCAACAGTTTTCTCATTAGCATATTAGATAAAATATTTGATATTGGTTTAACAAGTGTCTTATTAATTAGCATAATGGATATTAGAAATGAGTTTAAAGGTTTGATTATAAATGTTTAGGGAATACAAAATAGCCACAGTAGTTTAGAAAACTCTTTCCTCTAACTTTCACAAATAGGGTATATAAATCTACCTGACTGGATTTACTGAACTCCTAGGGAAAGTACCTTAATTGGTCCTGTATCAAGTCTTTTGTTTAAGAGGATTTCAGATCCATGTTTTATGAGTGTGGGGGGAATCTGTAATCATTGTCTCAGGCTGATATCTTAACCTGAAATTACTCATTAAAGAGCTTAAAAGAGCTACTGGAAACACAATAAATATTAAAATTATTATTTGATATTATAATAAATTATTTGTATCAATGATTTAAAATAAAGTTGACATCATTTTATTAACAATCCTGCTAAATACAAATTAGAAGTCTATTGCATAAACATTATGAAAACAGATACAACCTAGTGTGAATTTTCTATTCCTTACACGTATAATTTTGTATTTAGCCCACGTCTGTAATTCTCTTTATATTCTATTCTCACTCTGCTGTTTTTCAGTTACTATTTTCACAGAAATAATCAGCCTCCTGCCTACAACAGCATGAACCAAAATGCTATAGGGCAGATTTACTTGACTTACATTAAATTTAAAGTCTACAAATAACAAAAAACAAACAAAATGAAAAAAATTAAAACCCAGCACACTACCTTTTTTTCAACATATATAAATTTTGAAAGCAAAAACCCTTCTAAGGCTAGCAGAAAAAGAAATCAGAATAACAGTTACCTTTGAGGCAGCTGGTTATGAATGAAAACAGGCTCCAGGGGTATCTGGCTTTCAGCTTATGTTCTATTTGTTAATCAGAGTACTGGCTACATGGATGTGTTTTCTTTGTGAAAATTTATCAAGCTGTATCCTTACGATTTTTGGTATATATGGATATTAATTAAAATGTTTAAAATTGAGGAAAAAATGTAAGGTGGAAAATAACTGACTTCAAACTGTGGGTTCGTGTGACACTATAAATTCAGAAGAATATAAGAGTAATTCGTAAAATGTAAAAAGTAGAGAGTTGAACTCAAGATAATAAAATGGAAATTTCTAGAAGAAACAGACAGATGTGTGTGTTTGTGTGTTTGTGTGTGTGTGTGTATGTGCACACATATGCATGTGCATGAGAGGACATCCATCCCTCAAGTTTTTAATCCAGGAACCTGAGTTTTACTTTTTACTTCCTTTGCCTTTACTCTTCTTAGCCAATCTACTGCTGTGTCTCTCTAATGTTCATCTTTAATATCTCCTCATATCTCTATACACTTCTCTTTACAACACATCATTTCTCAGGCATGCGACTCCAATTGTGTAGGAATTGGAACTGGGATTGTTTAGGAACAGCAATGGGTTTAATAATCTACATTCTTGTCTCCCACCGACCCATTCTTAATATACAAATGAAATGACAACTACAAAATGTAAGTGTAACTATGTTGCTAAAATATATTCAATCAAGCTTATGGCTCTTAGTACGTAGCCACAGTCTTAATGATGACCCACGGTTGTCCTTTCATTTCATAAAATCATTCTCTTTCCCAGTTCTAGTAGTACTGGCCTTCTTTTATTCTTTTGGAGTTACCTTATTTTACACTTTCTTTGCCAGTACTACTTCCTCTGTTTGGAAGATGCTCCAACTCCATCTCACTTGAAAAATTTGTTTTTACTCTTCATGTAGGCTCTTGGTCACTTTCTCAATGGATTATCTTTCTAATTGTCCTTACTTCAGGTTCTGGGCTGAGGCAGAGAGCAAGAGAACAGATTCTGACAGCTTCTGACAAAAGATATTTTAATTTTACACTCAAAAACAGAGTAATTGAGTAAATAATAATTTTTTAAAAACTAGCTTTGGGTTTTTGTGGGGTATCCAGGAGTTGAGCTTAAAACAATATTAGTCACTTGAATTCAATAAGTACCAATTTTAATTATAGGGCTGCAATGACATTTTGAAATTCTGGAAAATAGTAATGTAGAGCTAGCATATTCCAGAAAATTCTAGGTTTTACTTTTCTTGGTATACATTTAAATGGCATGTCAAGAGATCCTTTTGAAAAAGGCTAAAAGAAATATACCCAGTAATATTTTTTAAAGTATCGTTGAATATTTCTGCTTCAAATATATCTGAATTTCTTTATGAATCCCTCAAACTTCACTAGGTTATGCTTCATTAACATACAAACCCCAAATTGAAGAGATATACATAGAAATATTTTATTTTATTTTCTCATATTACATTTTGACTGTGGTACTGATTTACCTGTTTCCTTCATGGGAAGCAAATTCAGAAAACAACCCATTTGGGGAACATGCTACTTTTTTTGTAGCCAGGAAAAAGGACCATTATCATAAATGCCTTTTAAAACTTTTGCCTACAAATGACAGTGATCACTTCTGTTTGTATTTTATTGGTTATGTCTATTAGTCTTCCCAATGGAAGAGGCAGATGTGTAAGGTGATACTGACATGGAATCACGGAAAAAGAAACAGCGAGTCTATTGACAGATGACTACAGTATAACATATTTCATTCTGCAAGATTTGGATCTCTAATTTGGAAAAATATGGGAGATGGTTGGAAGAGGAAATCACAATTCTGCACACATTGGCTCAATCTTAACTTTGACTTGCCAGTTCTGAATTTATTGACTGATTGTTAGATTTTTTAACAGAAGATATCAGTTTCATGAATTGCCAATCTGCTTAATTCAAAGGGAAGACATGGTCACATAATCAAACATGGTTAAATCACCATCACAAGTCCATTTTAATTTGTGCAACTCTCACAAGTCTCTTCTGCACCCAGAATGTGCTAGTAAGTGTTTCCACAAAGGTACAAACTTTGCCCCACTGAAAGAATGTATCAGATCTTTGGTAATGGTAATCTTTTCTGGATCATCTTGAAGATCAGAAGGGGTCAATTGAGCATAACAAACGTAATCTTTTCTTCTGAAATTTTTATTTTCCACAATATTTACAGTTCCTCAATACAAGATAATGTACCTGTTATGCAGGGGTACTAACATTTTGATCTACCTTAGTCCTTGTGTAGCTAGTAAGGGCTGGGGCCCTGGACTGGTCTTTCAGAGCTATGAGTAGTTTTTCTACTTTGTCTAAAACATCATAAATACATTATGTTTTATTATTTGATATTTTTGAAAGTTCTTAATAAATACAGACCTTGACTATACCAAGGCATTTCTATATCTTTCTTTATCATCTGTACATTAAAACCAGGTTTGGATTAACCAATAGACTTAATAATAGAACTTGTAATTTGCCAACCTACCACATCAAAATTGGTATGTGATTTCCAGGTAACCTCTCACAGTCCTGGGAGGTTAGAAGTGTGGAACATATGCTTCTCTACTGTCATGGAATAACCTTGTTTAGTTCCTAATTTTAGCTAATGATTTTGTAATTTATTACTCTGTGTGTGTGTGCATGTGTGGATTTGGGTTTTCTTCTGCCTGGAAAACACTGCCCAAACCAGTCGCTTAGATCCTTCTTCACTATACTCTCCTAAGGTTTGACTCAATGGACCCTTGCTTCCAAATGATCACAGTTAATAATTAAAATATTTTCTTCACCTCTGGGTGCCATGGTTAGCTAAATTATTATCCTGGCATACTAACAAAGTATTTATAATTTTCTGCCTTATCTGAATTATTTCTAAATCCCCACATTCCCATAGAGTTCTCTTGTCTATAATCCACTATTTAATAGCAACTTTATCTACCAAGTGGGATAATGAATAACAAATAATAAGATGTGATCTCAAATGTTTTAGAAAAGTAAACATGGGAAAAATAATTAAAAGTAAGTTGAAAGGCCTATTTGGAAAACAAATGGAGAGTCATGGAGGTATCAAATTCCAGGGACAGGCAGTAGCAGCCACAATAAAAGCCAGTCAGCCAAATTTCATTTGTGTGAAATGGAAATTCATGTATTCAGTGATCATGTGGTGAATTTAATTTACACCTCCAAATTCTCTGCAGAATGGCTTCAACAGTCCCCAAAATTCAAAAACCTAAAGGAAAAGAGATGAATTAGTAGTACTGGTGACCCTCATCTACTCCCTGACTGCCATGGGGAAGAGAAAGAAATGATCTAACCAGATGAGCCTACTTAGAGAGAGCCAGCTTAGATATGTCTAATGACAAGAAACACAAAATGAGTATATAAACAGAAGTAAAAGAGGAAGAAGAGTTGTATTCTCAGAAGAAGAAATAACAAAGGCATGTTGAAATATTTTTAAATTATAATTTATTTAGTGTTTTGGTATAGAAAGCACATATTAAATGGAAATTATAAATATTTTAGGATAAATGTAGAAGAACAATCAAAGATGAAAACTTAATCCAAATCAAGACCAAGTTTATTGTTTTCTTTTTTTGTTGTTGTTGTTTTTAGGCCAGGAGAGCCCATGTCATGCTAGAATAAATAGAGTCTTATCTGAGCTGGGGGGGCGGGTAATTTTAAGACATAAAGGAGAAAGTTAATTCTAAATAAGGCTGGATTTAGAAAAACATAATTTGGTTTGTTAGATAATTTGATTAAAAACCATTTTTTTTTTTTTGTGATTGGCCGTTGTTATAGAATGTTATCATTGATTTGAATGTAAAACCAAATCCAACTCTCACAAAAAATAAGTCCTTTAGGTTCAAGACGCCTTATATAAATGTATAAGTTTAGAGCAGAGACATCTTTTTCCTTATGTGCCAAATCAAGAGAAAGGCTAACACATATATCTAGCTTTATTTCTTAAAATATCTCAAGCCATTTTAATAGTATTTTGAAATCTCATATCTCTTTGTTTTTGTGGAAGAGTTTATGTACATAGAAAGTGAAGAATAGCTACAAATATTTCAAATTACAGAAGTTAAAGTATTAGGAAAAAAAGAATTTAAGTAGAGTCTATGTACCTTGAAATGCACTTTATGTTCTTAAATGTGTTTCCATTAACAAACTTAAAATATGAAGATTGTTGAAAATCATTATTCTTTTTTTTAATTATACTTTAAGTTCTAGGGTACATGTGCAAAACGTGCAGATTTGTTACATATGTATACATGTGCCATGTTCGTGTGCTGCACCCATTAACTCGCCGTCTACATTAGGTATATCTCCTAATGTTATCCCTCTCCCCTCCCCCCACCCCACAACAGGCCCCGGTGTGTCATGTTCCCCTTCCTGTGTCCAAGTGTTCTCATTGTTCAATTCCCACCTATGAGTGAGAACATGCAGTGTTTGGTTTTCTGTCTGTGTGATAGTTTGCTGAGAATGATGGAT
>NW_012103254.1:5000610-5002629 GCF_000951045.1 Mandrillus leucophaeus | reverse complement strand
ACTGATATTCATCATAGAATGCCGATGAGTAGTGGATGCTTGTTTAGATGTATGTGTGTGCATATCAGTTTGTATGTATATTCACATCTATGCACTGTACTAGACCAAAAAAACTAACAATGTCAGGGCTAAAATTGTGGTCTGACTGGGTACAGCTCCTGCTTAAACATGAATGTGTGATTTTTCAGGCCCATCCATAGGTAATTACAAAGATTTTACCTGGCAGACCTCATGGGAAGATTGCTTCCCTTCCCACTCCTGACTTGATGCTCAGCTAGTGCATTGCAGTCTCGAAGACAGTTGCAGTTTAGGACTAAGATCTCCAGTCAGGCCATACTCTTCCACAAATTTACATTCCTAGCCCAGGGGCCATATTCCCAGGTCTCTTTGTCTAAGACCTTGGACATAGATCATCTTTAGACACCTCTGGTGAGGCCTTCTCACTAGAGAAAAAGAGAAAAATTAAAGATACTGTTCCCCACTCTGACTCAGTATCTAGTAATTTTTCAGTCCTAGACCTATCCAGTGGACCCTCATCCAGCCCACAGGTCCAAAATAGTGGGAGAGACTTTTGCTTAGAGCTCCTTCAACAGTGAGAAAATCGACACATCTTTGCTGATCCACCTGACCCTCTCCCAGCACATTGCTTTATAGAGGAGTATGAAACAGAGGGAACTGGTGTCTTTGGTTTTAGCTGTCTGCTTATACCATGGTGATAAATGATTATAGACTTTGCTGTTACTTTCATTCTGGCTCAACTTTGCTGCAGTTGGCTACTCCATCACTTGGCAGCTCAGCTTTCCCTCAGCTCAACTGACCTCCTGATGCTGACAACAAGGGAATGTATCAAAACACCAGAGAAACCATGAGTTTCTCACTAAGCAAGGGCAAATAAAAAAAAATGCAGAGTTCTATGTACTTGGAAACTACAAAGTCAAAATATAACATGTTGGAAGCTTTCACTCAGCTCAGCTCAGCTGACACTGACAAAATAGGGTTTTTTTTTGTTTGTTTGTTTTGTTTTGTTTTGTTTTTTAGTTTTGTTCAGTATTTCCATGGTTGTGGTAAGAACAAAATACGTATGCATATATAAGCTAGAAAACGCAAGTTGTGTCATTTTGGTGATTCTGCATACACATTAAATGTTTTTATATTTACATTTAAAGCTGCCAATGTGCAATATAAAGATAACAACAAAATTCATATGATTTTTTTTTTTTTTTCTTTGAGATAGCGCTTCACTATGTTGTCCAGGCTGGACTCAACCTCCTGGCTCAAAACATCCTCCCATCCTAGCTTCTTGAGTGGCTGGGAATATAATATTTTAACATTTTAATTTTTATCTCAGACTGAACAACAAAGTGAGACCTCCCATCTCTACAAAAGATTAAAAAATTAGCCAGATTTTGTGGTGAGAGCCTGTAGTCCCAGCTCCACAGGAGGCTGCAGCAGCAGATCACCTGAGCCCAGGAGTTTGAGGCTTCAGTGAGCTAGGATGCTGCCACTGCACTCCAGCCTCAGTGACAGAGTAAGACCCCATGTCTAAAAAAGAAAATAAAATACATCTTTTGAAGATTAATTTTTTTTTAATTTTTAAAAACCTTTAAAATTTTTTTAAATGTCTTTATTTAGAAGGCTCTTTTTTTTTTTTTTTTTTTTTTTTTTTTTTTTTTTTTTTTACCTCCTACCTTAATGTGTTGGAGTAAACAGAAGTAATTCACATTCATAAAGTGTAATGACTAGCAATCTATTTAAACTTGTAGAAATAAAACAAAGAATAATTACTACATTATAAATAGCTATTGGGTTATGAAACTACTCCTTGTTTTCTACCTATATATTCTCTTATTGTTAATAACTTGATGTTGGAGAGCACGCTTCCCAGTTGCAGTGTAACACAGTGCCTACTATGTGAATTGTTTATTATTATTATTATTATTTATTATTATTATACCTTAAGTTCTAGGGTACATGTGGATAACATGCAGGTTTTTTACATATGTATACTTGTGCCATGTT
>NW_012103254.1:4992400-4999618 GCF_000951045.1 Mandrillus leucophaeus | reverse complement strand
TGGCGATTCCTCAAGGATCTAGAACTAGAAGTACCATACGACCCAGCCATCCCATTACTGGGTATATACCCAAAGGATTATAAATCATGCTGCTATAAAATAGGGGTTTTTGATACACTATGACAAAAGAATGTATCAAAACACCAGAGAAACCATGAGTTTCTCACTAAGCACAGGCAAAACAAACAAAGAAACAAACAGCAGCAACAACAAAAAACAAAGCAGAGTTCTATGTACTTGGAAACTACAAAGTCAAAACAAAAATATTTTGGAAGGTTATGTCGAGGAACCCCTGAATTGAAGCTCTGCAACTGGGATTAAACAAGGCTGATTGTCTCCGTGAGTAAGATCCTCCAGGCAAGAGTAGGGTGATTCAATCTCACTGACAGAATTTCAAACATCAATGTTTCTCATCACCTATTAATTTATAGAACAAAGTGTCTCAGTGACTAAGAAATAAATAGTCACTCAAAGACAGGGCTGGTTATGACACTTTGCAGCTATCCTGTGTCCTTGAGATAACTATTGTATGTATATTTTGTGTTTAATTTGATGAAATCAGCAACATCTTTCCATGCCAGGAAATATATGTCCACTATTGTATATTTGGGCAGAATAATATCATCTCTGGATGTTATAATTTTTAAGTTAGTTTTCACATTTTGTTCTTTGGATAGAAATTATTCTATAAAATTATTTTACTCTTCCAATTGTTGTCTTAGATGATATTTCTAGAATTAGAATTAATGAATAATGCATCAGAACTGTTATTAGTTTAATATACATGATTAGGCATGTACCAATTTACATTTCATTCAGCATTTTGTGGGTATTGTTTATTATTTTTACCTTCAGATAATTTATTATTGGTTTATTTGCAAATAAAATACTTTAGTCTGTTTATTAATTTCATTTCTTTTTGGTGAAGTCTCTTTTGTTTCATAAATTGAGAATATCTTACTATTGGGATGTAAGCTTCTTATGTGAAGAGTCACATTTTTGAAATTTTGTGTTATCAGAAACCTAGGTTTTTGAATATGACTTATGTTGGAGTCCTAAAAAGAGTTCCTGTATCCATCTCAAGAATATAAACGCGTTAGTATACTGTCATCTTACACCTGTGACTTCATTGTGTTTCCCTGTTTATATGTTGTTATATGTCTAGTAGGTAGAATAAAGTCCCTTCCCCCAAAATATATCCACATCCTGTTTCCCATAACTTGTACATTTGTTACCTCACATGGAGAAAGGAACTTTTGTAGATGTGACTAAGTTAAGGATTGAATTGGGGAAATTATTCTGAATTTTCTGGTTGAGCCAGGTATAATCACAATGGGGCCTCAGAGGATGAAAGCAGGAATTGCAAGGTCAAAGAAGACATGACGAGAGAATCAGATGTCAGGGTAACATAGATCCAGGAGTGAAGCAATGTTGACTGCCTGGAGAACCTGGAAAAGATGAGGAGACATGTTCTCACCTAGAGCTTCCAGAAGAAATAAGCCCTTCCCACTCATTTTGTGGGATGTATGAAAGCCAGCAATGTAATATAATACATTTGTGTTGTTTGAAGTGACTCAGTAAGTTTGTGGCATTTTTTGCAGCCGAAGTAGGAGACTGATATGATAATACATTTTCAACATATCTAGAAGTTATTTAGTTTCTGACATGACTTCTATTTTCTTTTTTATAGCTAATTTGCCAACAGGGAAAATACCAATTATTTTTAATAATTCTCAGTGATTCGAGATCTCATCATTCATAGTATATTGAATGAAGAAAATACATGAATTTATCCACATTTAGACGTGCAGTTGTATTTCCCATCATATTCTGTCAAAAAATTCTATAGTGTCCCCTATATTTTACAGGAAGAAAAAATACATTCTTCCTATAGGATAATATTTGTCTTTCTAACTATACTCAGGATCCTTTCACCTCTGGTCTACTTAGGACCTTGTCATATCACTCACTCTTTTCACTTCCCAGTGTCCTCTTCTCAACAGGTACAAACACTTATAACTCTAGTCCTTGTTCCCCACTGGCTGTTGACATTAGATATATTTTAAATTATATTTTTGAAATTTTTATTAAATTGTGTAATGATTGAGAATGATTATAGAATTCATAATGTTGTAATATTAAATTTTCCTATTAACTTGATTCCCTTGGATTCCAGAGAAACAATCATATTGTGCTTAAAATGACATCTTTAACACCTTTCTGATATTTCTATTTTGCATTCATTTTTATAATAATGCATGGGATTGGATAAATAAAATATCAATAGAGTCAATCTTCACTTTAATCTTCGAAGGAGATTGATAGGAAAGTTCTTTTGTTGATATTGCAAATGGGAATTTTCCTACTAACAATAGGCCTTATCTGTTGGTTTCATTTGGAGATTCTTAATTTGATAAGCATTATGTTCTTGTATTGTGATTTACACTTAGGAAAGGAAATTTTATTCAGTGTGACAATAGCTATTTACATCTAGATTTTGTGCAATTATGATTTGCTATATTTTTTCAAATTTAAACTACAGATATGAAGACTTTTAAAGGAGATTAAATATTTATTTTTCCAATCACTGAGATAAAACATATACAGTTCTTATGTATGTGTATTTTAAGGTATTAATAAATTACATTTGTTTTCTTTAAGATTTTTTAATGCATATTTACAAGTGAGATTGCTTAGTTTTGGTGAATTGTGCTAACTTTTTCATCTTTTCTAAATACTCTATAATATTACTTATTTTTAAATTTCACTCAAGAGATATATAGTGACAGATGGAGTTTGCTATTAAAATGTATCAGTTTTTGGTAATTAATTAATTTATTTAAATGCAATGTAATCTTTTAAGTATGATTGAAATATAAACTATTGTTATTAATTTTGTATCTTGTGACATGACCTTATAAATAGCATGCTATAAACTTTTAAGCAACTGAGATTGTCTTGGAGATATTCCATTGATACCTTGTATTTTAACAGCGTATAATATGCAATGTGTTAAATCAACTTTCCTAACTTTATTAAATATTTAAATTGTGTCTATTTATTGTTTTGTGCACATTTCCACTGTCGAATGTTTGGAAAAAATTATCTTTTGCTGTTGTATTTCTATTAATTTTATTTTCATTTTACCTATTTTGGAGAGGTAGTTTACTATGGTGATTCAGAATATATACTAATATATTTGTATATCCTTATATTGCTTGAAATCTACAGAGCATTTGAAATTGTTTACCAATTTTAAACCTTATTCTTTTGGCTTCCATGATACCACACTCTGCTGGTCTTCACTCTATGTTCTGGTCAATTGTTCTTGATTTTCTGTTTCACTTCTTCTGAATGACCCCTAAATGTTGAAATTTTACAGGGATTTGTTACCAGTCCTCATCTCTTCTCTAGTACTTCTCCCTGAATAATCCCTTACTCTCCCATGACATCTATTACAATAGATATGCTAAGGGCTTCCCATCTCTATTGCAATTTGCATTTATTTCCCAAGCTCCAATCAATATATTTAACTTACTGATATAACCACCTTATTTTGGATACCTTGTTGAAAATATCAATTCTTGATTAATTAAAATTGAAATAGTAATATCTAGTTTTTCAGGCTGATATAGCAATAGATTAAAATAATGTATTCCAAGCACCCAGTAAATATCTGGATTATAGTAGGTGATACAATGATCTATTGTTAATAAAAATTCAATAAGCAGGTTTGAATATTAAGGGGAAGATCTATCAGAGAGATTAATCAAAGTGAAGGGACAGAATTGAGAATACACTGGACGTAGTTGAGGAAAACAAGTAATCTGTTGTGTGTGGAATGAACTCAAATCCAAGCTCTTCCTCTAACTTTCTCTCTGGTCTTTGACTATGTCACACTAATGATTTGTAATGTCAGTTTCAGATTTAAAACTGTAATTCTATGAACAGTGGAATCTCAACAGTAGTAACAGCAGTAAATTGAAGACACATGGATTTAAGGAGCCAACATAACTGACTCTGCATAAGATAACTTCAGTACTTATATAGCAGTCTTAGGTGCCTTTGGATTTGTGGGCTTCCCCCCTACTGTTGTTGCAGGACTTTCCTTAGTTCAGCTGAAGACGGGTTCTTGTCCGTCCCACGGTCATGAAAATTTGGACTCACAGACAGTTTGAAGGGTGAGCAAAGCAGGGTTTTATTGTGTGAAAATAGGAAAAAAGAGGGAAGTAGGGACTCTCACTAGGCCAGAGTCCCCGCTAGAGTGCTTCCTGCCCAGCAATCCAAATCCCAGGTTCCACACAGGAAAAGGAGGGGCCAGGCTCCCTGCAGACGTAGACACGGTGAATTTCCTGAGGTTCCACCTCGGTGGGCAGGCTGGTTGGAGTCTTTCCAGGGGTCCCTTCCCACCTGGCTGTCCTCACTGTCACATAGGCATTCTTAAACTGAAAGCTCAAATTCAGAAGTGGAAAACACAGGACACAAGACTGACTTTGGATTGGAGTGTTCTTACCACTTAACATTACAGAAACCTAGCAGCTTGCAAAATAGTGAGTCTTAATTTGTGCTCAACCAGAAGGCAGATAGGATAGGAATGTTCTTCCCTATATTCTTCACAATGTAGCTAGAATTTGTGGTGGCTTTCTTTCTAAGAAAGCTGTTCTATACTTTCAAGTTGTACCCTTTCTGATTATGTTTACTTCAGTAATGTCTAATTATATTGGAGATTATTTGTACACTTATTTATCACTTATTTGAAAAGGATTTACAACAAAACAATACTTAGGGAGGGTTCTCATTAAACCCATTTTTAATTACCTAGTTGTATCACTTTTGTAGAACTGATACTGAAATTGGGAAAGTGATTAGTGAGTACTTAAAGCCTTTGAATAGGAGATGAGTTATCTCAAAATCACTCAGAATGGTTCAAAATACATGGCTCCAAATTGATAATATGAATCAAAGATCAATTATAATTATAGTAATAAAATAACATATTATTTTAATTTTCTTAAACAACAGAGAAAATGAAGTAGGGAAATGGTTGTGATAACAGAATTCAAATCATGTGATAATTACAAGAATTAGTACAAGAGTGAAACTGAAGGATCTTGGTGATTGTTTGAGCAGATAATGATATAAGAATCAGGATAAAAACCAAGATTTCCTTTTGTTTCTATAAAAGCATGGTATTGGTTTTAATAATAAGGCAGATTAGTAGAATATTCATTAGAAGAGTAATAACATTTTTAAAATTCATTTCATAGTAGACCTTATAAAACATCGAATAATAAGAAAAAAATTTTTGTTTTAGAGATGTTTGAGAGTTTCAAAGTGGAAGTCAAATACAGTTAGTTTCCCATTTTTCTAAACATTGAAGACTTTCAGGAAGGAATAAAATCGGCAATTGGTTCCCAAAAATGTGTCAGGAAAGTAATTAATTCATAGGACCTTTGGATCACATAGTATTACCACCTACAATAAGAGCAACAAGAAGTCTTCTGTTGAGAAGATGTATGTGGTTTCCTTCTGCCTCTTGTTTTTATCTTAAGACATAAATTTTTATCTGAACCTGACAATTTGTTGTCCTTGCACTTCTATATGAATTCTCCACAAGAAAATTAAAAAAAAAAAAAAAAGCAGTAAAACATCAAAGGACAATTGTTCTTTTTTGCTTTCTTATGTTTCCTTTCACACACAAAAGCAAGTATTGGATTGTTAAGCTCTCAACAAAGGTTATTTTTTATTCTATTCTAAGTGTGAATTATATTCTAAGCTACTTTCATTTTATTCTAAGTATGAATTCTAAATTAGTATACATATTGAAAGTTCCAATTAATTATCGTATGGACTAAGTAACAAAAAGCATGCATAAATTTATAGAATTTACAATTAAATATTCATGGGAATAACAGAGTTTATCTAATTTATGTAAGCAGGAAGAAATGAAGTTGAGAAATGAAGATAAAGGAAGGAATAGAGGTACCATCAAAAATAAAAAACGAGAATCAAAAATTAGCTCCAGCGGCATTACTTTTCATGAATACCATGTTACCTATTCTTGATTAGAATCAGTGAATTTGTCAATTAACTGAATATTGTGATGGAGTAGGGGTGCAGATAAAATGGTTAATACTCCTTCGAAAGGTTTTTAAATTTGTAGGATAACTTGAGTTGTGGACAAAATAGATTAATTGAATATCTTAAAATCATTAATTAACAATCAAGATGGGAACAAATAAAATTTAGATACAAATCTGACGACGTTTTACTGAAATTGTGTAAGTGGCCTTTCCAAACTCTCTGTGTGGGCAAAGAGGTGATATTGAGATGGGGTTTTACCAAGAAGCCTAGGAACATTGGAATTCTATTTCCACCCATTACATGCAAAAAGTTCCCACATACCAAGTAAGAGAAGTACACAATGATTGAGACTCTAGTCATCTTTATGACTATGATTCTTTGCATTCAAGCAGTAATATTAATTTAAACTTGGTTACATCATAAATGACTTCTTTTAAATTTCTGAAATACATGCTGGACTAGGCTGCAAAAGGAAATTATCAGACCTCCTTTATATCCTTTAAAAAGTCTAATATGTTAATGTGTTATCTAACCACTAAGGAGTAAAAAAAAAAAATGAGCAAATAAATAAGTTTTTATCCAATTCCTATATGTTCATGCTGTCTGAGACTCCTACTCAGGTATTCTTCCAGTGACTCCTCCAGTCCCTATGACAGTCAGCTTTTCTGAGTTGGAACAACACTGAACAAAAAATGGGGAAACCAGTCTCACTGGATCTTTTCCCTTTGGCAACACCCTCAATTCCCACACCCCTCAAGTCGTGTGGAAACAAATACAATCATAAGAACCTCATACAAACCATATTTAATATTCTTAATAAAGTCTGATCCTAAGGAACAAAAAATGACCCCATCTCTGCCACCACCCTTATCAACACTTTTCCTTCCTGGGTGAAGTCTGGAAAAATAGGACACTGGAAATCATGAGATTTCAAAAGGATATAATACCTAAAAATATATTATAGCCAAAATGATGCCTACAAAAATACTGTATTTCTCTAGCGCATTTATGCTCTCATTTTTTCAAACTCCTTAAACTGCTAACTTAAGAATAATTGACCCTTCTCCAGGCCAAGGCAAATTCTTCCAATTGATAAATAAAGCCTACCTACTGCCCATGTTACAACTGCATTGT
>NW_012103254.1:4939087-4991505 GCF_000951045.1 Mandrillus leucophaeus | reverse complement strand
AATGAGTGCATATTCCAGTGGTCCTTTGAAGTCCTTCTCTCATAGTTTGAGGTAAGAGGGAAACATGCAGGGTCAGAAATGCATTCATTTATACATCCATTTAAATAGATTCCTTAAAATGATTGCTCTCTCACTATATATAGAGAGAGGTATATCTATATCTATGGAGGGATAGGTAGATAGATAAATATTTAAATATTAAGAAAACAACTAAGGAAATACAAGGAGACTGAGAAACCCTAACGTATTAGTAATTTCTATATACATGTATCTACATATTTTTCCCACTGGATTTCAGAACAATACTCTCAAGGCTTTCTTCTTATCCTACTGACCACTTATCCTTTGTCTCCTTTAAAGTTTCCTCTTTGATTATTTGCTTCTTGATGTTGAAATATCCTAGATTCAGTCTTTGGAAAACTTAACTTTTCAATCTGCATGTAACACCTGATTAATCTCATCCAATTGAGAGCTTTAATAATCATTTGTAAGGAGAACAATTCCAAATATGTGTTTCCTGCCAGAACTCTCCCATAAACTTTCAAATACTTTATATATATATGTATACAATCTTGTATGCATATATATGATTATACATATATGTATAATTTCTGACTTTATATCTCCTATCAGTTTCTTCGTATCTCAAACTTATGTCCAAAAGGCCCTGTATTATATTGAAAATCTGCTCTTCCTGCAGTCTTTCTGATAACAGTAAACAAGTTCACCCTCACCTTCCTAGCTGCACAGATTGTAAACACATGGAATCATTTATGACTATTCCTCATATATATATATATATTACTATATTCCTCATATATATATATTACTTTCTCCTTTAACTATTGCCCAATTTTCTTCAAATTTCTTTAAATATATTGTACTCCAATGTTCACATCCCATACTCTTTGAACCCATTCAAAATATATTTGCAATGTATACAGTTATATATGTCATGTTCAATATGATCTATTATATTAAATTCAATATGAGATATATATATAAAATTCAGTAAGTTAACAAAATATCCTGTCTCTACTTTCAAAATGCATGAAAATCCCAACTTGTTCTCACACATCTTTTGAAAACCTAGTGCAAGCCATCATTATTTCTTTACCGGATTATTGTAATGGATCAGTCCCCTTGCTTTCACATGTGTTCTCTTTCATCTGCCTTTAACACAACAGCTAGACTGATATTGTTAAAGGAGAGTTCAGATCATGCTATTCTCTACTCAAAATCCTCCATTCTATTCCTATTTCACTGCTAGTAAAAGCCTTAACATGGTCTGTGATACATCATACGCTGTTTAGTCATTGTTCCTTATGCACTACAGATATGTGTTCATGTCTATAGCTATATTCCTGTTCTCTCAACAGCCTGGATTACTCCTCCCCAGATATTTGCATATCTCAGCTCTGCACCATTTTAGGCTTTATTCCAATGTCACCTTCTCAATAAGAATGCCTTTGCTGGGCGCGGTGGCTCACGCCTGCTATCCCAGCACTTTGGGAAGCCAAGGCAGGTGGATCACAAGGTCAAGAGATGGAGACCATCTTGGCCAACATGGTGAAATCCCCATCTCTCCTAAAAATACAATTATCCTCTGGGTGTGGTGGTTCATGCCTGTAGTCCCAGCTACTTGGGAGGCTGAGGCAGGAGAATCACTTGAACCTGGAAGATGGACGTTGCAGTGAGCCAAGATCGCGCCACTGCACTCCAACCTGGGTGCAGAGAGAGACTCCATCAATCAATCAATAAATAAATAGATAAATAAATAAATAAAGTAAAAGAATGTCTTTTACTGTGCTTTGTATTTTCTTATTGTGCTTATTACCATGTAAAAAACATAGATTTTTCTAATATTTTTGGAATCTATAAAATGATGAGTGAAGTATCCTTGAAGCTTATGTCACAAGTGAACTTTCTGTTTTCTGTGAAGTGTATACACATTTCACTTGCTTAGAAACAAAGTTGAATTTCTAAAAGATCTTTTTCTAATGGTTTAAGTTGTACAGATTAAAGTAAATGAAAGCTTTACTATCATAGTTGCCAAAAATATCCTTATATCCAATTAAAACATAAGTTTGTGATGAAAAATAATTTTTTTCTTTTAATGTTTTGTTTACTGTTATACAGAATATTTTCTGTCATCTACTAGACCATCAATGTATTTTAGTGAATGCCAGAGTGAATGTGTTTCTGGCACTAAAGTCTTCTTCCTAACCTCAAGCTACAAGAGAAGGGCTTCATGGAGCCACTGGAATATGCACATCTTTTGTTGGGTAAAAAATCTAGACTATTTGACACTTTCTGAGAGACCTAAAAGTAAGAAGCTGTGCTTGCCAGATAAATTATGGTGAAAGGTTTAAGCCCATTAGACTCTAGCTACATTTCCATTGATGACATGGGTTATAGAAAGTATGAGCATATTCTTTAAACCATAAGTGGGCTATAAAGAGAGATCTCTTATAGAATATTTTAAATATTGTCACCATGGGAGTTCAGGGAAGGAAATTGTCAGCTAGAAAGCCAAGACCAAAGTGAAGAAGATAAACTGCTGAAAAAAAAATGCATCAATATATGTTATGAAAAGAATGACCTAGTGTTTCCAGAGAAGGACTTGAAAAAATTCAGGAATATGTTATAAGACAGTGAGATCCAGCCCTTAATTCTTGCAATCTATCCATCTGACAAAGGGCTAATATCCAGAATCTACAAGAGACTTAAATTTGCAAGAAGAAAAAAAAAAACACAAATAATCCCATCAAAAAGTGGGTGAAGGATATGAACAGACATGTCTCAAAATAAGATATTTATGCGGTCAACAAACATATGAAAAAAAAACTCATCATCACTGGCTATTACAGAAATACAAATCAAAACCACAATGAGATACAATCTCCCTCCAGTTAGAATGGTGATCATTAAAAAGTCAGGAAACTACAGATGCTGGAGAGGATGTGGAGAAACAGGAAGGCTTTTACAGTATTGGTGGGAGTGTAAATTAGTTCAACCATTGTGGAAGACAGTGTGGTGATTCATCAAGGACCTAGAACCAGAAATACCATTGACCAAGCAATCCTACTACTGGGTATATACCCAAAGGATTATAAATCATTCTACTATAAAGGTACATGCATGTGTATGTTTATTGCAGCACTGTTCATAATAGCAAAGACTTGGAACCAACCCAAATGCCCATCAATGATAGACTGGATAAAGAAAATGTGGCACATATATACCATGGAATACCATGCAGCTATAAAAAAGGATGAGTTCATGTCCTTTGCAGGAACATGAATGAGGCCGGAAACCATTATTCTCAGCAAAATAACACAGGAACAGAAAACCAAACACCGCATGTTCTCACTCATAAGTGGGAGTTGAACAATGAGAACACATGGACACAGGGAGGGGAATGCCACACACTGGGGTCTGTCAGGAGGTGGGGGCCTAGGGGAGGGATAGCATTAGAAGAAATACTTAATGTTGATAACGGGTTAGTGGGTGCAGCAAACCACCATGGCGTGTGTATACCTAGTAACAAACCTGCACCTTTTGCCCATGTATCCCAGAATTTACAGTATAATATAAAAAAAGAGAAAAAGATAGTAGCTAGTGAGTGAGCTAGGAAGGAGATGAGTAAGACAAGGAAGAAGCCAACACCATTCTAGTTTCTGCTCAGGTACCTTCTGCTAACAATCTCCTTCTCTCTGGAAGGCAGCCCCATACCAGAAAATTGCTAACTTTTGTTAAGCAGATTTGATGTTCATCCTTATAGTCATTATTTTTTTGTCAATCAAAATACAAGCTTGTTGAATGTAGGTTATTTGCTATTTTTTTTTTGTCAATCAAAGTACAAGCTTGTTGAATGTAGGTTATTTGCCTGTTCTGTTGTACTCACTGCTGACACTCATACCTGGAAAAGTGCCTGGCATATAATTTATTGAATGAAGTAACAAACAACGATTGTCTTCAAACACCGAATAGTCATCAGAAAGAATATGGGTTGAACATGCATGTGTGCACTCAAAAAAGATAAGGAGTAGGAGTGTTCATGTGTATAAATTTGTATTACTAAACTAGACATTATCCACTGTCGATATCCAAAGACATTATTTTATTTTAATTATCTCTTATATCATGTATATAGTGAAGACGGAGAAAAATATGTTAGCAAAGGGTATTTTTGATTTTTAAGAAATAAATATTTATGTTGTAGAAATACATGGTTTTTTTAACTGATAATAGGGCTCTACAAATATGACAAATGAAACTATTATTAGACCAGAAGAGAACACTACAAGTTAGTATGCTGAGGCAGACGGTAGTCTTAGGCTCTGAAAATGCACTGTGGTGAAAATAAAAGAGATTGAACAAAACTTTGCCTAAGTAGACCCCAGGCTCTTCCATGTCTACCTATGATCACATCTAGCTGTGAAATTAGATTAAAATGTCTTGCAGTGAATATTTGTGAAGGTCAGCACAATGGACTCTCCATAACCCTGTGAAAATGTTCTTCTTAAGCCTTAGTCTCTAGTACCTCAAGACAGAGATCCTAAATTGGCTTCCTTATTCCAAAAGATGATTCTCTTCATTCAATAAAATCATGTGTACAGAAATAAATAAAATATTGGAAGGCAATATTTTAACACAGAAAAGAAATTGTTCCCTGTGTAATTTCAAATATAGATTATAATTCAAGCAAATTGATTCTTTATATTAATTGCTAAACACAAAAAGAAAATTCACTGGCATATTCAACAGTGACTATTTAATAATATTTTAAATAGTCAAATTTCAGAATAATCTCTTTTTAGTAATAGCAATTTCAAGAGTCAGACATAGTGTTAGACCTTATGTTAGGATTCTTCAGAGAAACATAACCAACAGAATGTGTATCTGTCTGTACACACACACCAAAGTTTTTTTTTTTCTTCTATACACATATTTTCTTAAAAGGATTTATTTTATGAGAAATTGTATTATGGAGGTTAAGTCTAGACTCAAGAAAATTGATAGTATACTTTTATTCTGAGTCCAAAGACCTGAAAACCAGGGAGCTGATTATGTCTTCATCCAAGTTCAAGTCCAACTCTGAAGACAGAATAAGATCATTGGCCCAGCTCTAGGACAGACAGACAGACAGGGAGAATGAGTGAATTTTCTCATGGCCTTTTGTTCTATTCAGACCTTTAATGGATTGGATGAGGCTTAATCACATTAGGGAGCAGGGGCAATCTGCTTTGCCCAGTATACAGATGCAAATGTTAATCTTTCCTTCAAAAAACATATTAGACACGCTCCGAGTAATGTCTAACCAAATATCTGAGCACCCTGCAACACAATCAAATCGACACATAAAATTCACTATCACAGATATTAAAATTGATTCAGTGTTATAGATAATTTATAATTAAGCAGCTCATTGAAACCTTTTATTATTTTCAGAATTCTCTGAAGGCAATAATTGTGATATTCTTCAAAACATTGAAAAGGCATTTTCCAAAACTGAATCCCTGCTTTAGTTTTTACATTGTGAAAGTTTATGTGCAATTTGAATGACATTTTGTGCAGTTTTAACAACAGCAAAAAAAAAACCCAAAAAACAAAACAACAACAACCAAAAAAACCACACACATTTTTCTGTTGTGCTCATTACAGAAAACAAACAAACAAACAAACAAACAAAAACCTATGGTAATTGCGCTTTCATAATACAAAAAGCCTTAAAAAGTAAGAGTCCTGACACTTATAAGCAGCTGAAAATTACTATCATATTGCTTGCAACATGCTATTAACATTGTAGCATTGCATACAGAAACTGAGGAAATATCCACATTTAAATGTGCATTTAATCATTTACTAATAATTTATTTTGAAAATACATATAAACTGAGAGGTAGAAAAATAATTTTATGCCAAGTTAAAATTAAAATAAGATAAAGAATAGCATAGAATTTGTTTTCTAAGTAGAGATTTTCTAGAATGATCAGCAATTATTCCAAAATTATTTCCAATACATAATCAAATTATTACAAATGTCAGGGAAATAGTTATTTCAATTAGTGGAAAGTATGTCTTCTTCCCTTTATAATACTTATTCATCTGAGGTTATATAGAGCCAGTTTCAATACTACAGAAAGATTCCACCTTCGTTTATGATCAAAATGTTCTGCTAATGAAAAGAACAATGAAAAAGAAATATTGGATATCATTTAGTAATCACTGTTATTTTCCACATTCAAACCATTAGCCACCTAGAAGTCCACCAGAATTGATCTCCCAAACATATACCAAATATGTTCTTGTTCTTTCCTCCATTCCTAATAAAAGATTGTTAATCCATGACAAAATCTTCAGTGACCTCCACTGTTATAACAGTTTTCTAACTGTTTTCCTTGGTAACACTTTTTTTTTTTTTTTGGCCATACTTAGCTATTAATGAAAACAAATTACCCCAAAAGTTGATGGCTTAAAGAAATAATGACTTTTCCAAAGTTCATGAGTCTACAAAGCAACTAGATGTTTCTGATGATCTTAACTTGGTAGGGATTTTATGGTCTTGACTTAGACTCTGTCATGTGTCTGTCAGGCAGCTGGCTGTTGGCTGTTGTAGGATAATCTCAATTTAGACCACCAGCTCTGTGCCTTTTCCTCCAGCAGGCAAGCCTGCGCATCTTCTCAGGATGATTTCTGAGGTCCAAATGAGAGACAGAGCTACACAATGCTTAAAAGGCTTAGACTCATATCTGCGATGCTCTCACTCTACTCCCATTCTATAAACCAAATTCATAAGGCCAAACCAGATTAAAGGCTTGGAGAAATAGAGACGGTGAGAGTTGCTGGAAAGCCACGTTGCAAAGAGTGTGGATAAACACAGGAGGTCATCAGGTGGAGGGCTGAGAGTGAAGAATTGGAGTCACATTTTCTGGAAATTGACCAAACATTCTAAAACGTATTTTCTAAATAATATCCAGATTTATATTTCTAGAAGTTAAATCATTGGATTTCTCATTTAATGGCTTATTGTTATACTTATTTATATACTTACTTTTAATGGCTTATATAGAAACTACATTATACTTATTTTAAGTGTAATTACTTAATATATTATTATTATACCTTAATTATTTTTCTCATTATGTGTAGATAAGATAATAAATTACCGAGCAACAAAATTGATTCTGAACTCTTTAAGACATAAAATGACATTTATCGTATGTTGTCTGTCTTCTCTGATCCTTCTTCTAAACTACTCTTAGCAGGGAGCTTTCCTGTTAGTTCATCAGTGTATCCTTAATTTGTCCATGAAAAGTCTAATATACAGTAAACACTCATTGGCTATTTGTTAAATTAGTGATTAGATTAATAATTTATGTAATAGTTATCAACAAGCTGAGAAAACAAGCATAGTGAACCATCTTAGATATAAAGATATTGTTAGGTAATTTTTCTTCTGTGTTTTCCTGTTATTCTAGATACACATTATAAGGAAGGTTTTTGTTTGTTTGTTTGTCTATTTTTGAGACAGGATCATGCTCTGTTGCCCAGGCAAAGGTATGATCATGGGTCACTGCAGTCTCAACTTCTGGGCTAAAGCAATTTGCCCATGTCAGTATCCGAAGTAGGTGGGACCACAGATGTGTGCCACCTTGCCTGGCTATTTTTTATTTTATTTTATTATTTTTTTTTTAGTAGAGACAGCATCTCACTGTATTGCCCGGCTGATCTCGAACACCTGGGCTCAAGTGATCCTTATGCCTCAGCCTCCCAAAGTGCTGGGATTACAGGTGTGAGCCACTGTGCCCAGCGGGAAACATTTTAGAATTTCATTTAATAGCACTCTACTTTGTTAAATTCTGTCTCTTATGGTGTTATGATCTATATATAACCTGTATGCCCTTAAACAAACATTTAGACTGTTGGAAAATCTGATGCCTGTTAGAGTAAGCTTTCCTAGCACACAAACATTGGAATATGTCACATGAAGTTCCAAAATCTCCTTTTATCTCTGTCAACATTATACTATGTTACTCCAGTACTTCCCAGTGTGGCACAGCAGTGTGTGCGGTTATAATCACAGACTTTCAGTTACTCAAAGATACAATTAGATCCCCCTAAAATAATGGAGTTTTAAATTGAGACATGCTGCAAGAGTGCCCAGGCCATGTGGTGGTTTTGTTCATAGAATCTCAGTATCAGCATAAAAAAGGTAAATATAATGTTGGCGGCTGGTCGCGGTGGTTGACGCCTGTAATCCCAGCACTTTAGGAGGTGGAGGCGGGCGGATCACGAGATCGGGAGATGGAGACCATCCTGGCTAACACGGTGAAACATGTTAACACGGTTAGTCTCTACTAAAAATACCAAAAAAAAAAAAAAAGTTAGATGGGCGAGGTGACGGGCGCCTGTAGTCCCAGCTACTCGGGAGGCTGAGGCAGAGAATGACGTGAGCCCAGGAGGCAGAGCTTGCAGGAGATCACTTCCACTGCACTCCAGCCTGTGCTAGACTCCATCTCAAAAAAAAAAAAAAAAAATGTAAATATAAATGTTGGCATCTTTGAGGAAGTGCTCACCAACGTTTTCAACTGTTCTTTTCAAATTATTTCTCACATTAAATACAAACCAAGCATTACATTTTGGATCCAAATCATAATAGCAATACCATGGTATAATACACGCCTACGAATCAAAGTCAAATGCGTGCGTGATTGCTTTTCAATTTTCATGATGGAGTAAAGCTTAGCTATGAACTATCAAGCTTTCAAGTGCTATTTGCTGTTGATCATCAGACTTTTTGCTTAGGATCCAGATCTGGCTTCTGTCCTGTTTTTGTCGGCATTGTTTGCTTTTTTTCCTGACCACTTATCTCAATGCAGTTGTCTTCTATAACCTCATTGTCTGTTGACTGTCATCATCTTTCTTCTTTTTGTTTCGGTGTGTCATTGTCAAGGAATTGCTTAACCTCCATCATATTAACATCCGTTCTTTCCATCATAAGGTTTTTACTACTTACCCACTATATCCCCAATATACCTTAACAGAAGGAACTGTTGGAGAGCCCAGCTGTAAAGCAGGAAAGCATGTATTGCTGGCCAAGTTTTTTTCTATACATTATTAGAGCTAACAGCATGACAAAAATGTCCTCTCTGTAAGACAATCGGACAGTAACACTTTGATCGTCAACTGAGGAAACTGGAGCA
Source organism: Mandrillus leucophaeus (assembly GCF_000951045.1). Lineage (NCBI taxonomy): Eukaryota > Metazoa > Chordata > Mammalia > Primates > Cercopithecidae > Mandrillus > Mandrillus leucophaeus. Next base: position 4,982,296 of record NW_012103254.1, on the reverse strand, counting down.
GAGCAAGATAAAGTACCCAGTTTTCATGCCAAATCAAAATGATCTATAGCTGAGTCAATAATAGAATTTCTTATATGTAACATATGTGCCCAAGGCATCTTCTGACCCATAATAGAAGTTTGAGCTTAGTCTATGATTATTGCAATAAAGCTAGACATATGGTTTGTTAAAACCACAGAATCCCAGTGCTTAGGAAGTGATTTTAGAAATTAGCCATTCTAATCTGAGTGTCTGAGATGCACAGATTTAATGTATTTATCCTATACACTCAGCCATAGCACATTTCACTAAATAGAGCCTAGACATCTATCTGAGTCTTAATGTAGTGTTTGTTTTATTTTTTCTAATGTTTCAGCATATAAGTGGATAATTAATATAAAAGTATAAACATAGAGAGTTTTCTCTATAATCTTGAAACATTAGTAAGAAATTTTCAGGGAAACAAGCATGATTGACAGTATACTTTTAGTTGATCTTCTTGATAATATTGGTGCCTTGTACTTAGGATACATGTGAAGCACATTTATGGTATTAAATTGAATTCAATATTTCAGTCCTGCAAGTTGAATAATCAAAGGCTTTATTTTCCCAAATGATAACTACTACTAATTGTTGAGATGCACAATTGCAATTATACAAGCGATGTTCTGTAATTTGACTATATTTTTAAAACACAACGTAATATACAATCTGTAAGCAAACAGCTTCAGAGAAGTTCTAACACTGTGAAACTTTCTAAAAGATTATTAGAAGAAAATCAACTTGGAAAGATGTTACACAGGTCTATTTGAAGGTCAATATTACTGTAACATATGTTAATTTTTCTTCAATTCTCTTTGAACATGAGTTAACAATCTTTGGACTTCCCCCAACCCCCCCCAAAAAAACTAGGATATCAATAGAAAAGAAAAAAAAAATTGTGTTCTGCATGATGATTTCAAAATAATATTTTCTTTATTGAGAGTTGGATAATTCAGAATGATATAATCATACCCTATTTTCTTATTGACTGGAATGCAACTCCTATTAAGACACACAGTACATCACCATTTTGGTTATTGCATTGGTCTGGGTGGAGGATTGTTGACATTATCACTGCTCACCAACACCTGGTGTGTCCCTATTTCCAGGAAGCACAGAAGACTATGCTTCCTGGGCCTCTTGCACTTAGGTAAGCCCTAGTTTTTGCTAAAGAACTTCAAACAGAAATGATATGCATTACTTCCAGGCCAAGTAATATTTTGTCTGTTGTCTTTCATACTAAAGTCAGATGGAAATCACATCTTAGGATGATGGAGACATACAAAGAAAGACAACTAGGTTCATGAGTCACTTCCAAGAAAGAAACTAACCAAAAGAGCCACCAGACTGCAGCAACCTTTTCTAGGCCAAAAAAATAATCTTTTATTGTGTTAAGTCATTGAGGTTTCTGGATTTCAAGGTAACTGTAGGATAAAATCATTGATCTTGCTAATGATTAGTCTTAAATCTAATTGATGGTATTTAGGTAATAGAAAACAGGCAATGAAATAAGGAAAATACAAGAAAATATTTTAAAGTTGAGAAATAAGATCTAGGTCCCATAAAGACACACAAAATCAAAAAGTGTCTGAAATAGTAATGGATATATGTTAGGTTTTTCAGAAATTATAAGATAGGAAAATAAAAAGCATTATCTGACAATGCAGTTATTCCATAGGCATGCTTTTTCATAGAAAAATGTATCTAAATGTACTGTTTCCTTTTGCATATGGATCAGTTTGCTAGAGTAATTTCTAAAATTTCTTTAAAAAGCAGTGTCTTAAGTTTTTGAAGACACTCATCATAGGTACATGCTTACCTAATTATTGATAAATATTCATATTTCTATGTTTTCTTATCTTGAGATGAAAATATTAATAGTTCCCCCATTAGAAAATTGTTTTAATAGTAAACAAACTGTTGTGTATATTGCTGATTGGGTTATTCTAGTTTCAGATTCTGAAAGAAAATTTAGCTTGCATGTTTTAAGTACACATAGGGTCAATGCCTGTGCAAAGGAGAAGAAAGCACAAATGGACTGAAGTAGTAGTTCAGCTGCAATGTAGGCCTGAAACAATTTCAACTCATCACTTGGGGGAACTTTGAAGGAAGAGTGGCCTTTAAAGTTTTTTTTAGTTGAGCTGAAATGTCCAAAACTTTATATCCCACCACAATCTGTCATTGGATATAGCCTGCCAAGGAAGGAAAACAGTGGCTGGGACCATATATCCTTCATCTTCCACCGCAAAATTTAGCATACTTAGAGCTGAGTATTTATACATAATTTTTAACTTTTATAATTTTTATATTACAACAGCAAAATTTATATTCTCCATATTAATAATTACATTTAAAACATACATTAAAATTAAACAAGAATGTTTGAAAGACAAATTTTTCTTATTCTTTACTTCAGACATCCAAATCCCATAATTCTCACTATAACTGAGAAGTCTGCAGTGAATAAAGGAGACATTATAATTGGTTTTTTCTCTATGCAATTCTATATTCTCCTGAACTCAATAGTTGCTGTTATAGTCCCTCTTGTGTTGGAGCCAGGAGGATAATATTTTGTAAGAAAAGATCATAAAAATATATGCATGGCTCAGTTATTTTAAATCTGACTTCAGGATTATCTTAGTGAAACAAATCTAACGCTGACTCTGTTACCTATGAAGCATTTTGGTGCTCTTGGTTGATTCATTCCCTTGGGATATGTCTCATCTAGGTGGTCATTCCATTTATCAATTTGTCTTACCCATGCCTTCAGCAGTTTAATCCCATAGAGACTTTCTCTATGTAATAACTTTGCACCTTCAGGCAAGCCTTTGTGGCTAGGTATCTTTAAATTTTATTGCATCACGATTAGTTTCCAAAGATTTCCTTGAGCATTGGGAGAACGCAAGTATCCGTATGCTGAAAACCCTGAAAAGACAGATCCCAATTCAGCTGTTCCTCTTGATTCTGATATGTCATCTCCAGCCAGCCACTTACCTTTGCCTCCCTTGTCAGTTCTGAGGTTTCAGATTTCACACCTGAAAAATATATCCCTAAATACAATGATTCTGAGCTGCCCTCTTTGTTCTTCAGTTGTAGGTTGTAAATTTCACCCTCCCCACAAAATCATAATATGAAGAGGACTTTGCTTGTTAATTTCTCACCATCTCTGTATTAATTTGGTAAGATCACTTTGGAGGTGGTGCAAAAATACCTTAGTAATATATTAAAACTGGGAACAAAGCATCTTAGCTATTGGTCCTCAGTTATAACATCAAAGGAGGAAGGATTCTGTTTAATATTCCGTGATAATCTTTTGTTTCTTTCCATTTGGTAGGTGATATTTAAAAGTCAGATGGTGTAAAATATTTGGTATACCATTGTAACGTAGAAAACACACATTGTTTGGGATAATCAGATATTCTTAACACAAATGAAATTTATTAATGAACATTTAATTACATTTAAGATGTATATAGACTTTTATGTAGTAATTCCATTTCTATGAATTTATCCTATAGAAATATCCAAGCAAATCTACACAGAACATTCAAAACAGCATTTTATTATGGTGTAAAAGGGGAAAAGGGAGAGATAATTTAATTGCTTCTCAGAATGGGAGCTTTGTTTACCGTAATTTATCTAAATTAAATATTATTCTGTACACAAATTAATACACTAAATATCTATAATATTAAGAAGTAATTGTTAGTGGTAAAAGTTTTGGTGATCCAACAATATAGTTTATAATAAAATATTTCTTTATTAGTAAATATAGCTGCATATATATACTGCATGTATACATTTATATATTTATATGTACATGTATCTGTATGTAAATGGGAATTTTCTGAGAAAGTCAACAAGGAATTTTTATATATATGCAGAATAATTTTTCTTTGTGATTGGAAAAGTGTTTTTATGTTATATATTTTGGGAGTATTTTAACATACTTTAAGTAATATATAAGACTATAGTGAATTATTAATATTGTTCAACAATTTACAAAGTCATTAATGTAATAAAAATTGAGTAGATACCAAGAAATACTCAGGACTCAGATTGATAGCTTGCAAAGAATTTTCTTTGTCGTGACTTTTTAAACATATTTGAGTAAAAGTTATGGTAAAAAATAAACCATTAAGATTTAAGCAAATTAAGATCGCATTAACTTTGGAAGAAAACATTCAAATAATTATGGAAACAAGTTTTTAAGAAAATTCTGGTTTTCCTGACATTTGAAGAAGAAAGATACATTGTGATTCTATAATTTTGATACTCAAATGCAAGGAAAAAAATGCTTTGTGGAAAAATGGTCATAAAGATATGAACGAATTCTCCAGTGAAGAAATTAGAAGATTGGATTCTTTCCTTTTCTTTTCCTACTTTTTTTCAATCTGCCCTAGAATAAATTAATCCATATTTTCAATGTGAATAAATGCTACTTATTTCCTTAAACTATAGCACTATAAGAAGGAAGTAGACAAGAGTACTAGCAGGAGATAAAATTATATCACTTTTGATGACATTTTAGAATGCCATTGCCTGGACATTAAAATTTACTTGTCTTGAGGCAATAAAATAATTTACTCCTTAACAAACTAGGCATTGAATGTACATACCTCAAAATAATAAGAGTCATCTATGAAAAACCCAAAGCCAATACCATCAGTATGGGCAAAAGCGGGAAGCATTCCCCTGGAGAACCAGGAAAAGACAAAAATGTTCATTGTCACCACTCCTATTCATCACAGTACTAGAAGGACTATCCAGAGCAAACAGACAAAATAAATAAAAGACATCCAACTAGGAAGAAAGGAAGTCACAGATAATATGATACTACACCTAGAAAGCCCCATAGTCTCTCTCCAGAAGTTCCTAGATCCAATAAACAACTTTAGCAAAGTCTCAGGAAACAAAACAAATGTACAAAAATCAGTAGTGTTTCTATACAACAATAATGTCCAAACTGAGAGCCAAGTACAAAATGCAATTCCAATCGCAATAGTCAAAAAAAGAATAAAATACCTCTGAACACAGCTAACAAGGAAGGAGAAAAATTTCTATCAGAACTACAAAACATTGATGAAAGAAATCAGGGATGACACAAACAAATGGCAAAATATTCCATGCTTATAGATAGGAAGAATAAATATTGTCAAAATGACCATGGTATTTACAGATTCAATGCTATTCTTACCAAGTACATTTTTCAAATAATTGGAAAAACATTCTAAAATTAATTTGAAAACAGAAAATGGCCTTAACAACCAAAGCAATCCTAAGCAAAAAGAACAAAGCTATACGCATTACACTGCTCAACTTCAAATTATACTACAGGGTCACAGTAACCAAAACAGCATGGTACTGGTACAAAATCAGACACACAGACTGGTGGAAGAGGTAAACAGATACAGAAATAAAGCTGTACACCCACAACCATTTGACCTTTGACAAGGCTGACAAAAACAGACAATATGGAAAGGACTCCCTGTCCAATGGTACTTGTTTAACTGGCTAGCCATATCCAGAAGATTGAAACTGGACCTCTACGTTTCACTACACACAAAAATCAACTCAAGATGGATTAAAGACTCAAATGTAAAACCTAAAACTAGACTTTAGAAAAAAGTCTAGGAAATACCATTGTAGATACTGATCCAGGCAAAGACTTCATGAAAAAGACTCCAAAAGCAAATGCACCAAAAACAAAAACTGACAAGTGGGACCTAATTAAAAAGTGTCTGCACAACAAAAGAAACTATCAACAGAGTAAATAAGTAACATATAGAATGGGAGGAAAATGTTGACAAAATATGTCTCTGAAAAGGCCCAACATCCAGAATCTATAAGGAATACAAGCAAATCAACCAGTAAAAAGCAAACATCCCCATTACAAAATGGGCAAGGACATGAACAGGAAATTCTCGAAAGATGAAATACATGCAGCCAGCAAGCATATGAAAGAAAGCTCAATGTCGTGAATCATTAGGGAAATGCAAATTAATACCACAATGTGATACCATCTCACTCCCGTCAGAATAGCTACTTTTAAAAAGTCATAAAACAACAGATGCTAGTGAGGTTGTAGAGAAAAGAGAATGCTTATACACTGGTAGTAGGAATATAAATTAGTTCAGTCACAGTGGAAAGCAGTCTGGAAATTTCTCAAATAGCTTATAACTACCATTTGTCCCAGCAATTCCATTATTGGGTATATACCCATAGTAATATAAATTCATCTGTTATAGACACATGCACTCATATGCTCATCACAGCACTATTCACAATAGCAAAGACATGAAGTCAACCTAGATGCCCATCAGGGGTGGCCTGGAGAAAGAAAATGTGGTGTATATACACCAAAGAATACTATGCAGATATAAAAAATGAGATCATGGACTTAGAATCAACATGGATGGAAGCAGAGACCATTATGCTAAGTGAATTCATGCAGAAACAAAAAATCAAATACTGCATATTCTTACTAATAAATGGGAACAAAAATTCAGTACACATGAACATAAAGAAGAGAACAACAGAAATTGGGGCCTATTTGAGGGTGAAGGGTGGGAGAAGGGTGAAGATTGACAAAGTCCCTGTATTAGGGTTCTCTTAGAGAGACAGAACTAATATACATAATATATATATAATTACATGTATAATACATGTAATATATGTCATATATATAAGTATTATATATATTATATATAGGGAAGTTTATTAAGTATTATTAAGTATTAACCTACACAATCACAGGATCCTATAATAGGTTATCTGCAAGCTAAGGACCAGTCCGAGTCCCAAAACTGAAGAACTTGGAGTCCGATGTTCGAGGGCAAGAAGCATCCAGCATAGGAAAAAGATGTAGCCTGGGAGGCTAGGCCCATCTCTTTTTTTCACATTTGTCTGCCTGCTTTATGTTTGCTGGAAGCTGATTAGATTGCGCCCACCAGATTAAGGTTGAATCTGCCTTCCCCAGCCCAGCCCACTGACTCAAATGTTAATCTCTTTTGGCAATACCCCCACAAGCACTCCCAGGATTAATACTTTATGTCCCTCAATCCAATCAAGTTGACACTCAGTATTAACCATTATAAGTCTACCCCTTGTCAACTTGAACCCAAACACATCTCCTGAGATGATACATAATCTTCAAATAAAGACAATAATGAGGTCATAATTACGCCTAATATAATACAACTATCCTTCATATAACCGGAAACACACCAATCCCCAATGCAAATACTATTACATAAAGTAAACAACACTTAAGTGCTGATATGAAGTAAATAAATGTTATGTCACATGAGAAAGGAAAAGGAAATAAAATGAAATAGGAAAGAAAAGGAAAAAAGGAAAGGAAAGAAAATAAAATATTTTCTTAGTACAAGTGTATTAAAACCAAACATGTTTTTAACAAAAGAAGGAGGAAATATTTATGTCAGTTACAATCCTTCTTTCTGCAGCTGGTCATGTGGTCATAGCTGGTATTGATGACTATGTTCTTCTACTACCCATTTTGTATTCCCTTTGTCTTTAGCAAGCACCCCAACAGGTCCTGGATTTTTCCTGGTGGAGTGACCCAAGCCTTCATTTCTGAAGAGTCTGAACCACTTGCAATTCTATCCGGTATGGGCTTTTGTAGTTTCCCATTGACTTTAATCACAGGGCATGGTAATACTAAGAGATGCCCGAATGGATCTCCTGTATTCCATGCATATTCTTCCTTACCTCTGCTGTGGAGTAATATACTGATTGCATCTTGATAATCTGATTCAATCACCCCAGCCAACACTGTAACTCCCTTCTGAGTCTGTTGACTTAAAGGTAAGAGGAGCCCAAAGTGTCCAGGTGGCAATCTTAACTTCCAGTTTAATGGACTCTCTGGAAACGGTTCCAGTTAAATTGAATTGCTGTTATGTCTCCTGGTGGCAGCATTCTTCCCTCTGGATCTAAGACCTCTAGGCCAACAGAATGTAATGTCACAGGAACAGGAAGCAAAAATTTTGCTGGTGGGTCACTAGGGTTGATGGTGAGTGGTGCCACCACCACACATGGTGACTTGATGACTCGTAGTTGAACACTCGGTTTCCACCAAAGCCTAGTAACAGGCCAAGAGCTGTCTCTCAAAAGGAGAGTAGTTATCTGCAGATGATGGCAGGGCCTTGCTCCAAAACCTTAGAGGCCTCTGCTGTAATTCACCTATGGAAGCCTGCCTAAGGCTCCAAACACCATCCCTATCGCCCACTCAAGTACCACTGGATCTGCTGGGTCATATGTTCCAATTAGCAGAGCAGCTTACAGAGCAGCCTGGACCTGTTGCAGAGCTTTTTCCTGTTCTGGACCCACTCAAAACTGGCAACCTTTTGGGTCACTTGATACATGGGCCAGAGTAACATACCCAAATGTGGAATGTTTTTCCCCCAAAATCTAAATAGGTCCACTAGCAATTGTGCCTCATTCTTCATTGTAGGAGGGGTCAAATGAAGAAACGTATCATTACCTTAGAAGGAATATCTCAACAGGCCCCACACCACTGAACCCCTAGAAATTTTGCTGAGGTAGAAGATCCCTGAACTTAGGGGTTCTGTCTCCCAACTTCAGAAGCAGATACTGAGCCTTGAATCTGCTAGGATTACCCTGAGTGAGAGTCTTATCTCCTGTAGAGAAAGAGCTGAAATTGTGGAAAAACAGACACAAGCTCTTATCATGTGAGTGATTGACCTGCAATGAGAGATGCATGTACAGTGTCTCCAAGTGTCTACCATTAAAGTGAGGGCATTGATTGGAAAATAATGGGAACATGCAGCTTGAAATGGGGATGTGTGGGAGGACCCTGATGAAGCTGAGGACACTGAGTTTGTAAACTCTAATGAACCTTTTTTGCCAAAAGGAACAACTTCCCCATCCCCAGTAGTGGCAATGTTCCCTTCATGACCCATGCTACCATCTGCCATTAGAGCTACCTCTATCTAGAAAAATAGTAAATCAAAAACAATATCATGTCCCTGAACGGATTGTAGAGATTAGTGCCACCATCAAGCACTTGAAAGATGCAGGGGTGCTTATCTTCCCTTCCCTTACTTTTCCCTCATTTTCCATTTTTCCTTTCATATTTCTTGCTATTTCTGATAAAAGGATATAATATTCATTCATACATATAAAGCTAAGCCAATTCCTAGAATTCAATACTACAACATAATGAAGAGATAAACTTTATCTCCACAAGATTGTGGAATGCTTACTAGTCTTAAGACTCTATAGGGTCCTTGTTCCCTCTTCCTTTACTTGTTCTTTGAGCTTCAGTCCTGTGAGTTCTTCCTATCTTTACAAAAATTTTTCAAACATTAAACAAAATTAACCAGTCATTTCCACTTTCAGTCAAGATGGAGAAACAAGGGTTGGATTTACTCTCACACCTGATAGATAATTTGTACACACACCCACACACACACATACACACACGGAAGAATAATGTTCCTCAATATGTTGTTTATCAATGAAGGACAATGATTACTTAGAGAAGGGAAATAAATGAGGTAACCTTATGATTTCTTCAGTTTAGTGCCTGGAGAAAAGTTGCTAGACCACAAGAGAAGGGAAAACCCAGATAGAGCAAGTATGTCTCACTGAGATGAGGAGACAGAGCTGGAAGCAGGTGGAGAGCAAAACAGCTAGAGATAATGAAACAGAATTCTGAGCAGAGAGAGCTGAGCGAAGAGAGAATTCTGAAGATCTTAAGTTTTCAACAGATATTAATCAAATTGTGGCTGTAAGAGCACTGGGTGAAAATGAGAAAGAACCAGCCAAAAGTAACAAAAACAATGAATCCCCAAGCTCACACAGTACCAGGAATAATGCCTATTTCCCTCAATAAAAAAAGAATACACAGATAAATAATGGACTCTGAGTAGGGAACCTAGAAGAGTCTGCCTCAGTAGTGAGGCACCCCAAAAACAAACAAACAAACAAACAAAAACTGCTCTTATTCCAGCTCACAAAGCAAGATTCTAAAGGAGCAAAACATTTTCCAGTAACTTAATGTTGTTCCCCCAATACCAAGGGATATTTATAGAAATACAAAAATATCAACCACAACATAAATTCGCAATGTCATGGTTTGGAAAACTCAATATTTTAAGATACTACTTGTTCCCCAATCTATATAATGCAATGCTAACCAAAAGAGAAGCCAGTTTGTTTGTAGAAATTGACAATTTAACTCTAAAATTTATTTAGAAATAAAAAGTCACTAGGGTCACCAAAACAGTTTTGAAAAATAAGAGAAGAAGCTCTACATACAGCAGTTATTATATGGCTGCAGTATTCAAGATACTGTGTTATAGTCATCCATTTAGACATATCACACTATGGATCAGAATATTGACTCTAAAAATAGACAATTTACATATGTTCACTTGATTTTCAACAAGGTTACAAAGATGATTCAGTGGAGAAATATATATTCTTAACAAATGGAACTAGAACAAGTGTATATCTACATGCAAAAACAATGAATCTCAATCCATATGTTATATTATATGCCAAAAAAACTCACAATGGATCATGACCCTGAAAATAAAACTTAAAACTATGAAACTCATGGGCAAAAACAGAAAAAAAAATCAGTGAAAAGTTACTTAAGTTCCATATTAAAAGCACAATCCATAAAAGGTAGTTGAATTTACATAATGAATTTTATTAAAATTAAGAACATCTGCTTTTTAAAAGATATTGTTACGGGAGTGAAATAACAATTTAATACTGAGAAAGATACTTGCAAGTATGATCCTGATAATGAAATTGCATTCAGAATACATAAAGAACTCTCAATTTTAAATAATAAGGAAACAGTCCAAATGAAATAAATAGGCAGAAGATTTAAACACTTAGCATAGATATACAGATAATATCTTAGCGTATGAAAAGATACACAATTTTATCTATCATTAGATAGAGATAGATAAAAATTAAAATCACAGTGTGATGCCATCACATACCTATGAAAATTTTGTAGTAACAATGGAGTCTCATGTAGTCTCTCAGTGTTGTTTGGCTTCCACATAGCAAGTGGCCTCAGGAAGTCAGACCTCTTACACTTTAGTTCAGCACTCTAAGCATGCCAGTTTCAACAAACATGAGAAAAATCATCTTAACCCAGATTTGGGAGTGACACAGTGGCACCACCACTGCAATCTATTGGTCAAAGCAGTCACAAACACACACAGATTTACGGAGGAGGAAATTAGGTTTTACCTACTGATAGGAGAGCAGCAAGGGCACATTATAAAGGAGCATTTGAAAACAGAGGTACTGTTCCACAAGTGTTTGGAAAATTTTCTCTCTACAGCAGTGGTAGCCACATGTTCAGAGTCTATAAGAATTTCCCCCACAAATTACTTATAATTGTAAAATGAAAAAAGAATGAACCTTTATGCTATCAAGATTACAGATATGTCCCCAATAAGGAGTAATTAAAATGCAAGTCTCACCCATGTTTCCAGATCACAGTTCAACTAGAGAAAAAAAAAAATCATCCCTTCTAATTATGCAAATGTGGGAATATTGATAGACATTATCCTTGGATTATGATGTTACTAAGGGATGAAATCTGTTCTCTGATTTATATCTGGTATAAAAAAAATTTGTCCTTGCAGAAGTCATTGGCCAATTTAAAGAGGCTTTCTTAAAATGTCTAAAGCCGACTTCCTGCAGATTCTCTTTCTCTCATTACCAAGTATCACACTATTTTCTCTTTATGGTGCATATATATAAGCTATAAAACAATACATTACTGCTTCTTCCCTTGGACTTATAATGTCACCTCTCTATTTGAAGCAAGCATCTAGTCATTTTCTTTCGTCTTTTCACAAGTGCACATTATGCTTTAGTTCTCTAGATAATTACCTCTTTCACTTTTATCACCCTGTTTCTGGCTGAATTCCACATCACAGCCACTATGAGGTAATATGAACCACTCCTAAGTAAATGATATTCTTGAAACTGCTGACCAGAAATTTTTACATCCCTATAGAAGTTATAGATACCGCAATACCTTAGAATCTCTTTTGAAAAGTGGCAAATATATCTGGTTATTCTACAAATTTCTAAACCCTGAGTTATACCTGTCATCGTTGCAGGATTCAAAAAAGTGTTGCTGCTCCATCTTTGTATGTCAAATATGAGACTAATTCCTCCTTAGGGGTATAGAATTGTAGGAGCTTGGATTTTAGTCAATCTGGCATTAAATAAGGTAAAATTTTGTCTTTGTAGGTTTATCTCTCCTCTGAGTAGGTTATTGTAACTACTTAAATCTAAGGATTTCATTTACAAATCCAGGTGAAAACAGAATGCAAACATCATAGGTAACATTTGAAAATTAAAGGTAACATATTATGTAAAAATAGAATTATATAAGGCTGGAATCCAAGATTAGTACTTTCACACTTTGATGGTGTGTTAAAAAAGAGGTGAAGAAATAAGGAACATGGTGTCTTTTCTTCATTAAAGCTGAGAAAAAATGAAAAAAAGTTGTTGATCCTGCATAGAATATTAGAAAGTTTACCTCTTTGAATGTCACTGTTATACAAATTTTGGGTGATTTATGCTAAGGATGCTCCTCCCTAGCATTTCCTTTTTTTAAGAAAAAAAAAAATATTTTGAGATTTCTGTTGATTCACATGCAGTCGAAAGAAATAAAGATATCTCATATACTTTCATCTAGTTTCTCAAAATGTTAAGATCATGCATATTTTGTACAATATCACTCCCAAGAAATTGACATTGATACAATTCACTGATTTTTATTCAGATTTCATCAGTTTTACATTCATTCATTTGTATGTATGTGTGCATTTAGTTCTATACAATTTTATTACTTTTAGATTCCTGTGATCACCATTCCAGTATTTTCATTATGTCCCTTATACTCTTGTCCCTCAAAGGGATACTTTGGATGTCATTGATTCCTTTATGTCCCTAGGTTGCAAAGAGAATTTAAGATTGACTTTGGTAACACTGTTAGAAAACATGTGTTCTATAAATAATGATAGGCAGTTCATTGAGACTCAAAATGGACACAGGGATAGGTGTCATACAAAAGGGATAGCTTTAGTGACTCATTATCAGATATTTGAAAATGTCAATAGTTGTAATAAGAACATGTCATGATAACAATAAAATAACTGCAACTAGTTGAGCCTGTAAAAGACTGTAATTCCCTGGAGGTACTTAAATGAGAAAATTCCATGTAAAATGTATAAAAAGGTGAATATATTACAGAGTAAATACAACTAGAACAAGATGTTTATAATTGTTTATTTATAATGTGAGGGACAAAATATTTGAATGCTTTTCCCTTCGTAATAATATACTAATTTGCAAAATATGAAAAACATTTATACTTACACACATATACACACACACACAGACACGCGTATCTCCCATGTGTAACGTGGCTAGCTCCATGGACCTGTGACTTGTGCAGTTAGACAGACTTCAGCATTTGTAGAGTTCCCATACTTGGTTTCATGCTCACATGTCACCATCTTGAAATTCTTAATTGTATCTTTAAACTTGTGTTTTGTAAGCAAACTCTGATTTGATCATAGAACATGCATGTGAGCAGAGAGTCACAGAAAAACGCATGTTTTCATTCTTTGCTGCCCCAGTTGCACGTACCATTTCTGACACCCTTTGAACTCAGGATGCTAATGAATCCACATTGCATGGCAATTCATTGAGACTCCAAGTGGACACAGGGTACACCTTTTAGGGTGGCTTACCTAGTGCACACTCAGGGTCTTCCTGAAAAACCATGCATCAAGGCCATGAGAATTCTGTGCTCTTTCCATTACTAGGTATGACTGATTAGGCAAGGGCACTGACAATCCAAAGAAACTGCATTTGTCATATGAACATTTCTGTATTGGCCAACCAATTAGGCTGAAAATCATGACATAGAAGTAAAGTGAAAAAAAGCAATCTATAGATTTCCCCCGTTTATCCAACTGATCAGTAAGCTAATGATAGTCTTAATAGTGTGCATACAATCAAGAAGCAAAATAATAATAGTTGAATTACATTTTTTCAGTGTTTCCATTTTTCTGTTGAGAATAAAATATGTATGATCCACATAATATGATTTGTGTATTTTTGGTGATCCCACATTGGAGTTAAATGCTGTTATATCTGCATTTAAAACTGGTGTTGCACAGTATATGAATGAATGTTAAAAGTCACTCTAAAATTAAAAAATGTTGCTTTTTCTTTACATAGAACAATATTACATGGCAAACAGAAAACACCATTAGTATATTTACAAATAGCTAATGGGTACTAAGCTTAAAATGTGAGTGATGAAATAATCTGTACAACAAATCCCCATGACATGAGTTTACTTATGTGACAAACCTGCACTTGTATTCCTGAACTTAAAAATTAAAAAATAAAAAATTAAAAAAACAAAAAGAAGTGGAAGAAAGGGCAAGCTGTATAACCTAGTACCCTTAATGGCACTCTTTACTTGCTTTGTGAAAAAAGGGCCTATATTTTCATTTTGCACTGGACCCCACAAATTGTGCACCTGGCACTGAATGCAGTAAATTATAAAGGATAAAATATGTTATGAATAAATGTTGTTCATTCAAACAATACAATATTTACTATCCCAAAATGATCATAATTCACAATAGAGAGAGACTTTAAACAACCATTGTCATTTTAATACTTGCAGAAAAATCACCTGTAAAATGAAACACTTAATTATTTGCTGAATTAGAAAGAGAAGGAGACTCCCTCAACTTTATGATAAAGGCATTTGTGAAAAATAATTGAAAAGCTGAGATGTATTTAACACTAAAGACAGATCAAATTTTGATATGTTCAGTAGTACGGACAGGAGATCTGCTGCCACTCTTTTTATTGTACAATGTGGGAGAGATTTGAGCAATGAAATAAGATGGGAAAAATGACTACATGACATAGAGATTAGAAAGGAGGAGGAAAATAAAATAAAAACTTTTTTTCACAAATAATAGGTCATCTATGTAGAAAATTATAAATACGTTACAAACATTCTATCAGAATTAAGAAGTGAGTTTAACTTCTATGGAATGCAAGATTAATGTATTATTTATTAAAACTTTACTTCTACGTACTTTCAACAAATAAGGGGAAATTTGTGGTTGAGAATAGCACTATTTACAAGACTATCAGAAATATAAAATATTGAGGGAAACTTTGGTAAAGTGTATGTAACACCTATACAGTCAAAATGTTGCTAAAATATATTCAGAAAACATAAATGAATGGAGATACACACTATGTTCATCTGTGAGAAGCCTCCATATTTTAAAATGTCAATTGTCCCCCTAATGTCACCAGATTTAATGCACTCCCAACTGGAATCCCAATATTTTGTTTGATAAAATTGAACACTAAATGTGTAATTCATATGGAAATGCAAATAGCTTATATTATGCTAAATAATTTTTATTTTTTTGTTAAATAAATAATATTTATTTTTTATTATATTATTTTTTTGTTAAATAAATAATATTTTTTGTTAAATAAATAATATTTATTTTTTTAATTTTTTGAGATAGGTTCTTGTTCTGTTGTCCAGGCTGAAGTGCAGTGGTGTTATCACAGTTAATTATAGCCTCAGCCTCCCAGGCTCAAGTAATCCTCTCACCTCAGACTCCTGAGTAGCTGGAACTACAAGTGAGTCCCACCACACCTGGCTATTTAAAAAGAATTGTAGAGAAAGGGTCTCATTATATTGACCAGCTTGGTCTCAAACTTCTGGCCTCAAACATTCCTCCCGCCTTGCCCTCCCAAAGAGCTGTGATTACAGGCATAAGCTACAGTACCTGGCACTGAATAATTTTTTTAAAGGAAGAACAATGTTGAAGCACTTACGTTTTGCAATTTTAACACTTACTGGAAGTATATAGCAATCAAGATACTGTAGAATAGGGTTGGACATATAGATTCATGAAAAAAATAGAGTGCCATAATACCCATACCTGAATACATAACGTGAATGTGACCAGCTGATTTTTGTCAAGGATGTCAAGTGCTTTTATTGAAAAGGGCAGCATTTTCAACATTTGTTCCTTAAAGAATTAGATATTTATATTTTAAAAGAATCTTTTCCTTTTTTTCACACCTTATAAAAAATTAATTTGAAATGGATCATAGGATTACATGTAAGTGCTAAAATTATAAAGCCTTTTGGAGCAATCCTGGGGGGGAATCCAACTTGCATTTGGCAAAGATTTCTTACACAGGGCATAAAAGCACAAACAGTAACATACAAAAATGTTAGCCTTCATTAAAATTAAACTTTTTTTTTCATCCAAAGACACTGACAGTAAGTTAAAAAGGCAAACTAACAAAGTGGGAGAAAGTATTTTCAAATCAAATACGTAAGTAAAAACTATTAGCACTCAACAAATAAAGGATAGGCCACTTGATTAAATAGACAAAGACAGTTCACCAAATAATATGAGTGTGTGCAAGTTTATGGTAAACGAGAACATGAAAAATGTGTCAACATCATTTGTCATTAAAGAATTGAAAATTAGCAGTCTAATACTTTTACATAATCACTGGAAAAGGTACATTTCAAATAACAATATCATGCGTTGGCAAGGATGTTGAGTTGAGAAACGAGAACTCTTATACTGCAGATAGACATACAAAATATACTTGAATGTCCACAGTAATTTGTTAATAACCTAAAACTAAAAATAGATGTGTGCCTAATAGTGATTGAATAAACTATTTTAGTATGCCCCAGAATGAAATATTTTAAATCAGCTATATGGGTTAATCTAAAAAGTAGGCTAAATGAACGAAGACAGACACAAAAGACTATGCTGTGTATGATTCCATTTATATGACACTGTAACAGAGGCAAAATTAAAGTGAGAGAATAAAGATCAGTGATTTTCAGGATCCAGAGGTTGAGGGGGGAAAATGAATGTAAGTAGAAGAGAAAATACTGGGGGAGAAGGAAATATAAATCTACTTTACATATGGCTTACATATTTTTAGAATCAATACAATTATACACTTAAAATTTGTAAAATTTTACTACTTGGAAATTATATCTCAATAAGTCTTTCTTAATTTAAAAATATATTATCTTCTGTCATCAGAAATGTAGTGTGATACAGAAAGGGTGTTTGAGGCCAGCTTGCCATATGACTCATCTTCTTTTATATATAACTTACCATTGTTTTTGCACTTTTTTTAATACTAATAATTCACCAAACTAAAATATATTAGAATGAATCTAGATTTGAACAAAGATTTTATTTGAATTGGGACAAGCTTCTTCTAGCTGTATACATATGCTTGTTTGTAAGGTACATTTATAATTTTTTCATTTGCGGCTTTTAAAATTTTAATATACTACTCTCAATACATGAAAATGCTTGGTTGAGAATGAAAATTGCACCTCAATGTAGTTTTAATTTTTATTTACCACCTGATAAATCCACATTTTTTCATCTCTTTAAGAAAACGTGTTGCCCTTTTTGTGAATTACTTCCTTAAAGCATTTACACGTTTTTCTGCCATGTTTTTGATCTATTTGATACTAAATTTTAGTCTATATCTATTAGGAAATTTTACCCATATTGGAAAAATGTAGCAAGTATTTTTCTAAGGCTGGTCATTTCTTTTGCCAAGTCTTATGTAGTCAATTTTACTAAACTTTCTTTTGTGGTTATCTGGTATAAGTCCATATTTAAAAAGACCTTTCTCACATGATGATGATAAAGCAATTTTATCATGATTTCTTCTAATAAACTCATGTTTTTTTATATATATACATATATATAAACATGAATCCTTTGAATTTGTCCTGGTTAACGCTATACATATGGGTTAATGCTTAAATCAATAATAAAATGACAACCCAATTGTCTAAACAATTTTATGAAATATGCCATTTAGATCACTGATTGGATGGCCTTTTTTTTTTTCATAGGATAAGTTTCCAAATGTATTTGAGTCAATTTCTAGACTTTCTGGTCTATTTTATTGTTCATCAATTTAGTCATTTCACAGTATTACATTTTTCTTTTCAATTTTTCAGGCTTTAAAAAATGGTTATAGGCCAGGCCCGGTGGCTCACGCCTGTAATCCTAGCACTTTGGGAGTCTGAGGCTGGCGGATTATGAGGTCAGCAGTTCAAGACCAGCCTGACCAATATGATGAAACCCCGTCTCTACTAAAAACACAAAAAATTAGCTGGACATGGTGGTGCATGCCTGTAGTCCCAGCTACTTGGGAGGCTAAGGCAGGAGAATCGCTGGAACCTGGGAGGTGGAGGTTGTGGTGAGCCAAGATCATGCCACTGCACACCAGCCTGGGTCACAGAATGAGACTCCGTCTAGAAAATATATATATATATGTGTGTGTGTGTGTGTGTATATATATGTGTGTGTGTGTATATATATATATATATAAAAAATTAGGTCAGGCTAGTCACCCGTCACTGTGCTTCCTTGACATATTTGCTTTAAGATATTTAATTCATTTTTGTAAGAAATTGATGCTCAAAATTATCTCAGATTATTTATATAATTTATGCTTTCTTGGTAAAACAAATAACTATTTATTTTTATGTAGGCAAGCTGATTCATTGAAATTTTCATGAGAATGTGGTTTCTAACTCCTAAATAACTAGAGAAAAAACTTAACCATCATGCAAATTCTTGAGAGCATCTGATATGTGATGTTTAAAAATTAATATTATATTTTTATTATTATAAATAAGATATACTTGAAATATTCATGTTTATCATGCAACATAGCATTCAAATAGAATTTTGCTTTGTTTCTAAGTACAATAAATGTATGTACACACATATATACATACACACACACACAATCAATATTTGGGAGAAAGGGAAGGTTTTCCTATAAATATAAATTATTCAGTAGCAAACAAAATATACCTTTGCTGTAATTGTGAGAGCTTTACTTACTGTCTTAAATTTTGAAGAGCATTTCTAAACTGGAAATCTTAAGGACAAAAGAATAACTGTGAATAATGAGAAACAAACCTGCACACATGAATTATGGTTTAAACCTTGTCATTTTAATAAAATGTGACAGGAGCATATTATGCTGCAAGATGAAGTTTCAGCCTTTATTACATGATTTGATTTCATTGAGATCCATGGAGATAAACTGAAATATTTAGTGACAGCCCATTTTTTTAAAACCGTCTTCTCAGAAACAGATCAAAGAATGTAGACATATAGTTTATTATACTTGGCACCCTAATAAAAATTCTGTATATTTGCACAATTGGATCAGTTTCTCAGTTTCTGCAAGTCTCTATCTAACAAAATTAGCAAGTCATATACCTAGATAAACAAAACCTCCAACAAATACATAAATCTCCTTTACATTATAAAGGATATGAGCATGACATTGAAAAGCAAGTGGAACTAATATTTTAATATGTACTGCCTCTAGCACAAATGGAGTTAATAAATATGTCCATTTATTGTACTCATAATTTAGCTGGAAAAGCTTACTCAAGGAGAAGCATGTCATTGTAGTCATATCATTTCATTCTTTTTACCCTGGCAATTGTTTAATGTTATTTCAACTATTTATCATTCAGTATGCATTTAATATACATTTACATTCATAGCTAGAAATATCCCTTTATTGTCCTCAGAAAGAATGAGATTGCTCACAATGTAAATAACTCTTCTGTTTTTATGGAAATGTTTCATTTTCAATATTCAAAATTATTATTTAGGATTTACTGTACCAGAGCAAACTATTTCCTCCCTCAAATTTATGTGCCATGTATAGCTGCACAGGGGTAATGATTTACTGAATATCTTGTGCAATAGAAAAGATTGGCTTCAAGAACAGATGGTAAACATTACACCACTTCCATACTCATAAAATTTAACACCGTCCTTTATTCCTTTTGACTCTAATATACACATAACAGTGTGATTTGATTTTTGTCCTTCAAATAATTCATTTGTTTTTTAAAATGTCTTCACAGTTTTACTGGTTTTCTTGGAATGATATTCCATGTTACCTCCCTAAGACACTAAAGACTAAATGATTCCCAAAGGTCTCAGTCACGCGCTAAGACTTGATGAGCAAATGATCACAGAAAAGTGAGGATATCCTGTGAATGAGGAAGACACATGGTAAATTATGATATTGATCAAAATGAGTTTTGCATATGTATGTTTCTGGTAAAACTAGGTAGAATATCTAAAGTAAAACAGACACATACTTCCTCAATGGAATTGAAGAGCTGTTGATGTAAACTAAGAATAGAGTCATCCCATGCGTTCTTAGTGCTTCACGTTTCATGCACGTGCTATTACCTAGACCCTTTGCCAAATCCCATCAACTACAAAAAAAATCAAATACAACATGTTCAAAATTGTAGCATAATTTACTTTCCTGACAACCCCCATTCTTCCTCTTTTTATGTTTTTGTTGATTGGGTTATATTGTAATTTGTATTTTAAACAATTACAGGTATTATCAGTTCTGGCATAATCATATCACCATGTCCACCCTTTTAACTTCCTGAGGTTTTTCACTAAAATAGAGCAGGAATTTAAATAACAGTGAACTAATAAACTTATGTTTTCAGTGTTTCTTAGTGTTTTTCGAGTAAGTAAATACTTGGCTACAATGAAAGAATGAATTTCAGCAAACCTGAGCGTGGTAGGAAGGTGATAAAAAGGGATCCTCACCTTTGATTCATCCAATCTCTCCCTAAGTATTCAGTGGTACAATGAATCAGCTAGCACTTGCACCTACCTGGAGGGCTGGCCAGCATTCAACCAGTGTTTTCAAAACCATTGAGAAGGATTAAGAAGTTATAAAACACTCATGATAATAGAAAAGGGATCATCCTGTAGGATTTCAATCAGGCGTCACATTTGGCATTAAGCATTCTTCATAAGAATTACTCCACAGGAACGATTATCAGGAAAATGCTACCAAGTCAATCCTTTGTGTATCCAGCCATCTGCTAATAGGAAGTTGTACTCTCACTAACTACAAAAGAACTTGCATACTTTGATTTCTTCTGCTGCTATTCAACAATCACTCTCAACTCTCTAACACTAGGTATACGACGAACATCAGCAAATTAAACTCTCTGAGTCATTTTATTCACTGCATTTTATTTTTCATTCATATTGCAAAATAAATACTATAATTAAATAAAAACAATTAACTTGATGCCTAGAACACTTTGAGTTCACTTGCATGAGTTCCTTCCCACGTTTTTTCTAGAATTATTTTTATGCAAGATGCAATATAATACAAAGCATATTCAATGTTTCCTATGTCAACAAGATTTGAAAGTAAGTGATGGCATAAATACTGTTTAAAATGACGTTTTACCTTCAGTATGGCAGATTACACAGATGATATCAGAATGGTCCAGCTGATGCTTTTTGACATTTATGATGGTGCAAAATTGGTACACATTCAGTAGCAATCATATTTTGGGTACCCATACGACTAATATGTTTTTTACTTTTGGTACAATATTTAGTCAGTTATAGGTAATATTCAACACTTTCTCATAAAATAGGCTTTTTCTTAAATAATTTTGCCCACTTGTAGGCTAATGTAAGTGTTCCGAGAATATTTAAGTTAGGCCAGGTTATAATGTTCAGTAGGTTAGGTGTATTAAATATATTTTCAACTTACAATATTTTCAATTTTCAACTTATCAGGTTGTAATCCCATCAGGAGTCAAGAAGCATCTGCATTTCCCCTAAACAGTTTAAAAATACATATGTAGTTTCTTTCAGTGTTCTTTTTAGAATTTTGCTACTGTACTGTCAAAGGGTAGAATATACGTACCTTTCCCTTGAACTGTGGCAGAAGTGCTAAAACATGATTTCTGAAGCTAAAAACAGTATAGCACTTCCTGACTGTCTCTTAGTATGCTTGCCTTTAGAACACAGCCAACATGATTTGAAGAAGCCATGTAGCCATGTAGCCACATGGAGGCATTCTTCCTGGCAATCCTTTAGTGAGTTCTCAGCTGAGGGACCCCAGTAGTCCATTAGACATGCAAGTGAGCAAGCAAACAAATTTCTCTTTCAGTTGCCCTTTGCGACACCCCAAGTGATGTCACATAAAGCAGAAATAGGTCTTTCCCCACAAACCCTGCCAAAACTGCAGATTTATGATTTAATACAAGATTGGGATCAGCTTCAGACACTAAATTTTATAGTGATTTCTTAGCGAGAAATGGGTGGTAAACTTGGAGAGTAACACTTTAATATTCTGTACCTCCCACATGCGTCCAGTTTTCCCCTGTGGTTTAGATAACTTATCCTTTACTGAACTCAATTGTATGGTTATTCCAGTTTTTTTCTTCATCTTGTTCTATTTATTGGTATTTATTGAATAATTTTCCATTTCTTCCTACAAGTGACGAAAATATTTTTACTTACCACCTACCCCAGCTGTGAGCCGAAAGTGACCAGAATCAAAATTTGTTTCTAACAAGCAGCGTCATGGTTGTTACTCTTCGTTCTTATGTGGTGAGCCTGACTGCTGAAGAATTTCTTCAAACCGAGGATAAGCATAGTGTTCAATAGATCTCTACATTAGGCACAAGATGCTTTTAAGCATTAGTACACTTTGATAAAAACTTTGGAAAAAACACTTTGGATGTAGAACTGGAGGGGCATTTAAGTAGAATAGGTTGTAATCCTTGACAAACAGCAAACCATGACACAACTGAGTGGCTATTCAACCTGATAGTTTTTTATGTGTTTGTTAAAATCCATCTTTACTACATTTGTTTATACCAACATAGCACTGGTATCTAATCTTCAACAAAATTATATTGTGTTCTTTATGATAACTCTCTGTTTTAGTGTTTGACTAACTTGGTCTGTCATATTTGCAAGTATGGCTTGCAGTAACTGACTTTAATGTTCCAGAAACGTCAAGGAAGTCATAGAGTTTTTGTCCTTTCCATTTCACAGAACTAGACCCTTATCATCTACTAGTGCCAAAGTTGGAAAACTTTCTTTGTAAATATTACTCAGCTTTGCAAGCATTATGTCTCTGTAGCAACTAGTTAACTCTACCATGTGATACAAAAGAAGCCATAGACAATACATGAAAAATGAGTCTGGCTATTTTCCAATAAAACATTTTTAACAAAAACAGGTGGCAAATTGGATACGGTCCATGGGCAGTAGTTTGCCAAACCTTCTACCAGAATAAGAACGTTGTAGAGATTTTTCTATTATATATATGGTATGTCAATTAAGTTTATATTTATTTATTTATTATCTAAGTATTCTTACTTCTTCAAAGTGGTTAAGAATTAAGATATTCTTTTTTTTTTTTTTTTTTTGAGATATAATCTCTCTCTGTCCTAAAACTGCAGTGCAGTAGCGCCATCTCGGTTCACTGCAACCTCCGCCTCCTGTGTACAAGCAATTCTCCTCCCTCAGCCTCCCGAGTATCTGGGACTATGGGCGTGCACCACCACGTCCAGCTAATTTTTGTATTTTTAGTAAAGACGCGGTTTCACCATGTTGGCCAGGATGGTCTCTATTCCTGACCTCGTGATCTGCCTGCCTTGGCCTCCCAAAGGGCTGGGATTATAGGTGTAAGCCACCGCACCCGGCCTATTAATATTTTTAAAAGACTTCACAAGATGAAAGTTATGTGTTCAAAAAATATTTTGAAGTTTAACAAGTACTACAAAAATGCTTTATAATTTGTAACAAAAATTTAAAATCCTTGGTATTTAAAAATGGGTGTGGTGATGGCAATTTGAGGATTACCCACTGAGTGACCTAATGAAAGTCACTTCAACTAAACACATGGATTCATTAAAGAAAAACAATTGCTTCTTTTTGAAGCCTCAAAAATGTATTGCTTTTGGTTTTATTTTAAATAGAAAAATAGCTTTGAAATTGAAGGTACAGAGAGGCACATCCTTATTTTCTAGTATATAAACAAATAGTAAGGCAAAGTTCAAAATATAGTAAACTGCATTCAGAATTCCTTTTGTTACTCCAAATAAGAGTATATTATTTTAAAATATAGTTCAAGTTGACAATAAAATAACAACCATGAATGCATTTTCATTTATTCTTTTAAAATATTTCTGGTTGACTGTGTAAGAGCCAAGCATAAAATAAGGAATCTAGCAAACAAAAAGTATTTTCTTTATGGAGCTTGCATTCTACTGCAGGTTATACATAATAATAAAGATAAAAATACATGCCATGGCAGATCATTATAAGATGCTAAATTAAGAGGTAAGCATGTAAGGATTGTAGGGTGGAAAGATACAATTTTGAGAATTCCAAGAATCAATAATGAGAAGGTTTCATTTGACCAAACACAGGAATAAAACCTTTTTCTGGTTGTTGTGTTATGAGGGAGATTCTCAGGCAGAAGTTTTAACAACTGTAAACACACCAATATAGAAGTTCTTGTGGTGAATTGAGGAACATCTTCGAGTCCTGTGGGACCAGAGAAAAGGGAGAGATGAGGAGGTAGTGAAGTGTAAACCAGAAGGATAAAGGGAGGTCAGATCCTATGAGACTCTGAGGCCTTTTAAAGTACTTTGGTATTTGCTTTGAATTGGGAAGTTATTGTAGAGTTTTGACCTAAAAATTGACAACTGATTTACCTTTGTAAAAATTCCCCTGGCAAAGCTGAAAAAAAAAAAAAAGAGATCAGTTAAGAAGCTATGGGTGTTCACATCAGTGTTAGCAGCCAAGAGGTAGGAAATCATCAGATTCCTCAATGAACAAGACATACAACTCACACAACAGATGAAAATTATAGCAAATTTTAACAAGAATACTTATTTATAA
Source organism: Mandrillus leucophaeus (assembly GCF_000951045.1). Classification (NCBI taxonomy): domain Eukaryota; kingdom Metazoa; phylum Chordata; class Mammalia; order Primates; family Cercopithecidae; genus Mandrillus; species Mandrillus leucophaeus. Next base: position 4,957,391 of record NW_012103254.1, on the reverse strand, counting down.
AAGTAACTTGTAACAGTGAGTACAGGAATTCCATAATTGTTAGGAAAGCATTTCTCAGATAGGCTTGATTAGGCTCCCATACTGTTTTATTTTTATAAATTTGCCTGAGAAATGGATAAAACAACAAAGGAGAAAAAATGTTCACATGGCCACTTATACAAATGGATATTTTCCCTTTATCCTCAATGCATTTTTAATGCAGAGTTCAAATTATTTCCTAATCCTGGATTATATTTAGTGGGTAAAAGAAAGGTAATATCATTAAATAATTAAATAACTGTGACTACAGATAGAAAATATGTTGAAAACATTCACAGTAACAATAATGAGGCAAATTTCTATGGAAAACTACCAAGCTTTAAAAAAAAATACTCACAACTCTTAAATATATAGTGGATTTATATAAATAAAGGGCAACTGTAGATTAATAGATTATAGATATGTAGACAGACAGATATCACCAAGCTGAATAGGAACTCTATACTCATAGTACTTGTATTAGCCCATTTTCATACTGCTATAAAGAACTGCCTGGGGCGGAGTAATTTATAAAGGAAAGAGGTTTAATTGACTCATAGTTCAGCATGGCTAGGGAGGCCTCAGGAAACTTACATTTAACGATGGAAGGAAAAGGGAAAGCAAGACACTTTCCTCACAAGGCGGCAGGAAGGAGTAGTGCTGAACAAAGAGGGAAGATCCCCTTATAAAACCATTAGATGTCATGAAAACTCGCTCACTATCATAAGAACAGCAGGGAGGAAACCACCCCCATGTTGATGAGATTTGGGTGGGGACATGAAGTATAACCATATCAGTACTCTTTCCATTCTCAATGAGTTTTCTTTTTGTTTTGGGAAGTTGGTGGAGATTAACTTTTGTCTGCACAGATCTGAGGAATCCCTGCATTAATGCTATAATTCACTATAGCAGGTTAAATATCATTTTCATTAAAATAAAAATAAAAGTCTTTACAAAAGTTTGCAGTCATTTAAGTTGGTCATTAACCCAACCAATGCCATCTATGGCATAATATCTAAAATCAGCGATGTACTAACCTGTTCATTTTTTTTCTGAGAATCCATGACAAAAATTATTCAGCAGGTCCATTAACCATGGCGCTGCTAAGAAACATCAGGTGATATAGTTTGGATATTTATCCCATTTAAATCTCACGTAACCCCCAATGTTGGGTTGGGGCTTGGTAGGAGGTATTTGGGTCATGCAAGATTCCTCAAGGCTAGGTGATACCCTCTTGATAGTGAGTGAGTTATCATAAGATCTGGTTCTTTAAAAGTGTGTGGACCCTCCTCCCAGCTTTTGCTCCTGTTCTGATCACTTCATGTGTTGGCTCTCCCTTTACCTTTCACCATTACTGAAAGCTTCCTCAAGCAAGCCTCACTCAGAAGCTGACTAGATGTTGCTGCCATGCATCCTGTACAGCCTGCAGAACCATGAGCCAATTATCCCTCTGGCCTTTTTTTTAAATAAATTACCCAGTGTCAGGTATTTATTTATAGCAACACAAGAACAGACTAACATGCCAGGGAATAACATTCTAATTACTTTCCTTTCAGCCGCATGCCTCTGTTAATGGCCCCTGGTCTAAATCTACGTAGACAGTACAGCTACTATGACAGTATGACTGATTTACAACTGTAAATCAGACTCATGCACATCAAAGATCTAATTTTTTTTTCAAAAATACCTAAAATGAAGAGGCACAGAGAAAAGAGAGAAAGCTGTAGACCTTTAAGTGTGGATACCGGACCCTTTTTTCCCATGTCAATCATATACTCCATGGCCTGCATTCAACATGTGTCCTCTAAGTAAGACCTGAATAACCTCACATGGCAGCAAGTATATTGTTATGAAGCTTGTCTGTTTAATATCAAAGAAATTAATGTAGTAATTCCAGAAAATTCCAAAGTAATTCCAAAGAAATTATGTAGTAATTCCAGGAAACTTTGACCAATTAATCAATATATATTCTGTCTTCCTTTTTTTAATTAGCAATCCCAACTAGGGGCATTATTCTAAAAGGGTTTGGTGGTTTAGAAGCCTCAACCTAGCAAATTCTATTTATTTACATAGCAAGAAGTCCCTTACCAATAGGTTTAGAAGGAAAATAGACCAAGTCATTGCCTACTATCTTTCCTGAGATATCCCATATTCCTGAACCCCTGGCAACAAGAGAGAAATGATTCACAGGCCAACTGCTTAACTCTTTCCTTCACAAAGTTATATTATCTTTATAACTTTTTTCATATATATATATATATATACGTGTGTGTGTGTGTGTGTTTGTATGTGTGCATGTGTTTGTGTGTGTATTTTAATTTAATTTGTTAAGTGTTGGGAGTATTACAGTTTCTTAATATCAGGTGTGTTGGTCATAATCTCTTGTAATGTTTAGTCAGAATTTGGTATTAAAGTATAATAGAGTCATAAAATAATATAAAACACTGTTTTTGTGGAAGTCTGGAAGGTTTACGCAACATCTATTTATTAGTAGTATTTTCTTCATATGCATGAAAGATTTCACTGGTCAAGTCACCTGAGCTTACAAATATCTTTGTGGGAAGATATTTAATTACATAATCAATATTTTTCCTCTCTTTTTTCAAGTGTCTGATTTTTAGGTTTGTTTTACTCAGTTTTTTTTATTCAATCTAAATGATTAACATTATTGCCATAAAGTTGTTCATAATATTATTTTGCAAGTTAATGTTGGTAGGAGCTGTAGTGTTGTCACATTTCCAGTATCGGAAATGTATGCCTTGCTTCTTTATAGTTTATTCTTGATCATTCTCACTAAAATTCTAAAGCCTATTAATTAAAATAAAAGTCACAAAATTAAAGTCTATTAATTTTGTAAAACTTGAAGAAAACTACATTTGACTTTGTGACTCAACTTTATGTTGATTTTCTTTTCATTGATGTCTGATTTCTATATTTTGTGTTTCTCTTATATCCTTTGGTTTTCCTTTGCTGTTCTTTTTTCAATATTCCTAAAATTGTCATCATTGGTTTTCAGCATCTATATTTTTTGTAATACAAATATGTAAGGGTCTACCTGTCTCTCTAAACACAGTTTTAGAGGCCTCCCACATATTTTAATATGTCATATTTTTTAACATTCAAGTCAACAATTTTCTTACAGTTTCTTTTTGATACATAGCTTATTTCAAAGTATTATATTTAAATATTCAACATTTAGAAATGTTCTAGTAAATTGTCTTTCATTTTTGCTGAGCAATGTGTCTTAAAATTTTCTTCTATGCTTGCAAATTTGTAGATAATATCTTTAGTTTAATTGATACTTTGCTTATAAATTTTGAACCTTTATTATTAGGTGTATGAAAATTCAAAAATTATTATATTTGTGGAGCAGTCATTTTATCTTTATGAAATATCACTTTTTACCTCTACAAAGCTTACTGACTCAAAGTCTACTTTTTCCAATAATGTATGGCTACATTGAAGTTGTTTTGGTTAATGTTCATATTATTTTGTTTGTTTTTTTTAAATTTCATCTGCTTTCAGCATATCTAACCTCTTATTTAAGGTGCTTCACTGACAAGGAGAATATAGTTTTGTTTTGCCTTGTTTACAACCCGCATAACCACAATTTTATTTTTTGTTTACATTTATAATTATTAATAATATAACGAGGTTTGAATCTTTTCATATTTACTTAAGGACTCTCCCTTTTTGTCATTTTTTTGCTTTGCAAGTGTGTGTGTGTGTGTGTGTGTGTGTGTGTGTGTTTTAAAGATATTTATTGCTGTCACCATTTCTATATTAATATTTCACCTTATTTTACTATTTTTTATTTTACTATTATGGAGATTACAGTATTAACCTTGAATTTATTATAGTAGAAAAATAAATAGTGTTTTACCCACCTTGTTGAAAATTCTAGGCAATTACAGCACTTTTATATATGGATTTAAGGTTCATATTTATTTTAAAACGGACACATTATTGTATTTTTCATTCAGTCCTTATTAACTTAATTGACATATATATTTACTTTTTCTTTTTTTCATAATTTTGCACTGCACTTCTTTTCTTGCTGTCTACATTTGAGCTTGCTTTTGTGATTATTTTACTATGTTATGTCAATAACTAATTTTTTAAGGTTTTTATTGCAGAAAATTACTTTTTTAAAACCTTGAATAATAGTTTTCAATTACATTAAAATTAGAAGTCAGCAAGTATGTTCTTTCAGCATTTTAAATGTATAATATTAGTCTAAGAAGCCTAATGAGTATGGCTACTCACACCTCCCAAGAAAATAAAGATGGGGATCAGTTGAATTAAGCACCAACATTCCCACCATCTTAAGATTAGTCCTACTATTTGTCCTACACAATTCTGGAAGCCTTCTCTTTTCCAAAACCCTAAGGGGTGCAGATCACTCCTTCAAGAAAAGAGTTGTTCACTTGGCAGAATTGTTTCTCCAAATAAGACTAAAAACCCAGGATTAATGCACTTCCTGGTAACACGTTCAGTGTAAGAAATAACTAAAATTATATCTTCTTTGTGAAAGAAAAATAATCATCTATATCAAGTCTTCTTGCAAAATTAAGGTGAAAAAAGTTCATGATAATTTATATCTGGAATCCAGTCTTTAAGTGATTTTGTATTTCAAATTCAAGCTGTGTATACTGGGAATCTCAAATCAAAATTTTACTTTATAGTGAAGCTGTACTGGTAGTGCTCTCTTATTTTGGATAGGGGGAAATAAAAGACAATCATCTGAAATATTCACTTCTACTCAAGTAATTATATCAGATATAATTTCAAGAAAGATGACAGGTCACAGGGAGTGGTGGGCTGATGAAATCTGTAGAAGACTGAATATACTGGATTGTCAGACACAGACAGAAATTGTAATTATGACTTTTTAAAGATAAATAGATGATAAATGTAATGTACCAGGCATGATAAAAATAGTCAAACTGATGTAAGGAAAAAATAAAATAAAATGTTGAGAAATTAAAAATATTAAAAATAAAATATATAAAATTAATTCATAGTTTTAATAGCAGATTAGATAGAGTCCAAATGAGAAGTAGATAAATAGTATTTCAATAAATATGTGATTTAGATGCGTGTAGAGAATAAAACTGGAAAATAAAACGATTCACTGGACATAGATACTACATATACATGAATTTTATGAAGACAACTAAAATATATACCTGAACTCAGACACATCATTTTGAAACTTCAGAAAAAGAAAGAGTAAAACTTGAAAATAGTAATTTAGAAAAGAAAAATTACTTTCACCAAAATAATTAGATTGATTACTTTTTCAAAAACAAGTAGAAGTATAAAACTGTGTATTATGACAGACAAGGAGGTTAATCATACAATAACAAAAGGATCAATTCACTAGATATACGTAAGGATGATATAAAATGTGTGTCTTCTAGGTTATATGAAATGTTTTTCAGAAGAAATATTACTTAAGATTAGATTTGAAAGACAAGACAAAAAAGGCAACAAACATGTATTTCCTTTATTACTTATGCACTAAAATTTTTTTTGCAGGTTTTTGTATTCGCCAAGAAGTAGATTGAGAGAAAAAAAAAAAGGAACCAGAAGGAGATAGAGAAGAAGATAAAGAAAAGGGAGAAGAATAGACATCATTTTAAAACTTTAGAATCCAAGAAATAGAGTAGAACTTCAAAGTAGTCATTTGGAAAAGAAACATTACTTTCACCAAAACAATCAGAATATTGATTTTTCAAAAACAAGTCTAAGTATAAAAAGTATGTGTGTGTATTTTATTCATTTGGTGAATAAAGTTTATATTTTACTTAGAAGGAGATTCTACTTCAGACTCTTATCAAATAAAGCATATTATTACGATTATTATTTAGAGAGGGATCTTGCTCTATAGCCCAGGCTGTAATGCAGAGGTGCTATCTTGTTTCACTGCAGCCTAAGATACTAAAGTGATCTTCCTGGCTCAGCCTCCAGAGTAGCTGGGACCACACCCAAATAATTTTTAAGATAAATTTTTATAGAGATAGGGTCTTGCTATGTTATCTAGGTTGGGCTCAGACTCCTGGCCTCAAGTGATCCTGTCATCTAAAAACATGTATTATAAGGTTCAAAATAATAGTATGCATCTCTAAGAGCTAGATGGTAATAACAAACATTTGTAAATCATTTGGCATAAAGTATTTCTTTAAAACTGAATATACCAAATGCACATTGCTGAATTTTCTTTCTGTAGAACACTAAGTTGTGCATGGGAATTATTTGTTTTCTACTAATATTGATTCATCTTAAACCATGAATTGCTAACATTAGAATTCTATAGCACCATTTATAGACAATGGAATATAATATATATCCTTCTGAAAGCTGATTAGGTACATTAAATTGCTGAAGAATGTGAATATAAGAAAAATTTCCATTTTTTAAGACTTTAGAGGCCAGAAAAGTATTTTAGTTACACCATTGTGTATTTTTAAAATCTTCATATTTATTAAAACTTGTGTTTGAATATGTATATACATAACATAATATGTGAATAAATATTTGCAAAATATTAAATCCCAGATAAGTCATATTTCACCATCACCTTAGTGGGCTCTGAAGTAAGAATTCCATTTACTATTTCCTTTTATTTCAATGCAGTTGTGTACCTAATACAACAATTTTAAGTATTTGCGTTAATTTTTGTCTCATAATCATAGTTAGCCAAAAATATCTTAGTTATCTGATTTTAATATTTTGGTTGCATAATCTCTATTTTGTTCTTCAGTTTCTGCATTTTGACAAATTAAAATTAATTAATAATAAGATTGCCCACATAATTTTGGAAAGATGTTTTTTCTAAATTTTAAGTAAAATTCAAAATGAATATAACATGCACAATGATATTCCAAGTCAGCATAACTAATGGATAAAAAAATTTGAGCCACAATGAGATTTTTAATTTTCTGGTGGAAATAGAAACAAATTAATTCTACTATATTTTTAATTTAATATAATGAAAGTATTATTTTAATATGGAATCCAATTATTAATGACATATTTTATATTCTTTCTTATTAATTCTTCAAAACATAGTTTTGAAGTATTTTAAATTTGCATCATTTTTCAATTGAGTTCCTCAGTTTAACCAGTCATATGTTAGTGTTCAACAGTCACAAGTGGTAGTAGCTCTCGTGTTGAAGACAAATCAGCACTAATTGTAGAAAACAAAAGCATTTTACAGCAATCTGAGATATTTAAAAATAACATAAAACATAATACACTATATCACATTCTCTCTCAATTTAAGTGAGGGCTAGAACCAGCCAGAGTCAACTGTGCATAGTTTCCTTAAAAATAACAGAAGAGGTCCAAAGAAAAGTAGTTTTTATATCCCAATGGAAGTAAAAGAAAGTAATTGTCAATAAAATTTTCTTTGCCTTATTTCTTGTTGTTTCAAATACCGGTGAAAGTACTGTTCAATTATTTGAGTAATATATGTACGTGAAATAAGGCATGTGGAACTACTTTGTATATATCCAATGGTAAAAGGATTATTACTGTTATATCTATAATTACGGCAGTGCTCTTAAATGGTAGATGAAAAAAATGCATGTAAGTGCATGAAGAATGCGAAGAAACATCTACTATACATATACATTTGCAAAATGTCTTTGAAATCTTTGAGAACTGTATAGCATATATTCACTCTGTGTGTATGTATACATATATATGTATTTAGTTCTCTAGTGGTTGAAATACCTATAGAAACACTAAAGAAAATATAGCACTCTACATTTGAAAGAATAAAGATAATTTGGTGTTTTATACTGGAAATTAAAACTCATGTCCAAGCTGAAATGAAAAAAATCATTCTGGATTGCTAGAGATGATTACTAAACAATGAATATTCCAAGCTGGGAGAGTATCAGAGAACCGCATCCAGATTACTTTATCTGTATTTTATTGGCTGGCATTGTTCAAAGACAGGAAGTTATTTATAGAAATGTCCCAAAGGTTTCACAAATCAATGAGGTGTCATATTATGTACAATGAAATATTTCAAAACAATTATCAAAGTCCAGTTCTCTCACTGTCTAGTTAGCACTAGGCAAGTTACCTTATATATGTCCTTAGCATTTTCAGCTTTAAAGTGGAGATATTGACAGTGCCTACCTAAATGACTTGTCTCAATCATTTAATGTCATATAAAACAGTAAGATATAAAAGAATAACTGAAGAGATCTGTTCATAACATGTTGATTATGTCATAACAATGCATTGTATTCTCAAAGATTGCTAAATGAATGGATTGTAAGTGTTATCACTACAAAAAAGGGAAAATATGTGAAACAATGCATGTTAATTAGCTTAATTTAGTCATTCCACAATGTATACATATTTCAAAACAACACTGTATCTATGAAATTTTTTTGTAAATTTGAAACAAATGTGTAAATGTCAAAAAACAGAATGGCTGACGCATAATAAGCTTTCAAAAAGTCATTGTCTTTATATAGATTATTATCATTCTTATCCCCTCAGGTGATATCCAGGCATAAATTGAGAAAGTCTGGTACACTTTACATTTTGAAAGTCTAAACACTATTTTACCAAATTTTTACAACATCCTTTTAAATAAAGAAAATCTCACAAATGTCTAACTTCCTTGTTTTCACTTCCTCATCTTTCTGTTTTATGTCATAAGAACCTGTTGACAATGAGTTTCATTATCAACCTTACCTATCTTTTCCAAGATACTAAAATCAATACCTTATTTAACTTCTAAGCTGTTCTTACCTCATTAGTAAAATCTTCTCATTTACTCCTGAGATGAAAGCTTAATTTTTTTTAATAAAGAGAACTACCGATAATTCATAACATTGATTTACTCATGAGAAAACATCAGAAGAAACCAAATTGATAGACATTCTCTAAAACATCTGACCAGTACTCTTCAAAAGTGTCAAAATAATAGAATATAAGATAGTAGTCTCTAGCAATCCAGAATATAATTATTATAATAACAAATGTTTCTATCACTAATAAAGTTTTACCACATACCTTCATTAACAAATTAGTAAGACTTCCATACATGATATCATTGACTTAGATAATAGAAGACTAAGGATGAGCGATACATAAAATCTGAGATTCTAGATTGGATCCTAGAATAACAACAAAATGGGACATTAGTAGAAAATGCAATGAACTCAAATAGGTTCTGTAGGTTCATAGTCTTATACCAAGGATGAGTTGTTGGATTGATTAATATTTTATAATAATATAAAATGTTAAAATTAAAAGAAGCACAGGAATGGGTTTACAGGAATTCTCCACACTAGTTTTGTAATTCCTCTATAAACTTAATACTATCTTATTTTGTTTAATGACTTAGACACTGCATGACAGATACACCATTTATGAAGATGCGTCTCGTAATTCAAATAAATTTTATGTTCAATTTTTATGATTCTCATGCCAAAATAATAAATATTATCTAAAAGAAGTTTACATTAAGAATACTAACTTAGATAGTAAATAAGCTGCAGAAAATAAGATCTGGATTTTAAGCTATTCCTGAAAATTAACATTAACCTAGTGAAATAGCAAGAGACATAATGCATTTAAACTTTCTTGTATTTTTATTAACATCTGAAATTAAAGTTTGTCAAAGGCGAGGGGGCATTATTATTCTTGTCTTATGCTGATTGTGCTGCTGTAACAGAATACCACACACTGGGTATTTTACAATGAAGAGAAATTTATTGACTCGTGGTTCTGGAAGCTAGCATCCTGCAAGGGCCTCCTTGCTGCATCAACCCATGGCAGAAGGAAAAAAAGAGGCTAAGAGAAAGAGACAAAAGGGGGTCAAACATCCTTTCATAAGGAAATTGCTTCTGTGACAATGAACTCTTTCTGTAGATAGTGGCATTAATTCATTCATTGAGGACAGACTACTCATGGTCTAATCACCTTACATTAGGCCCTACCTTCCAATACTGTCTTAATTAAGTTTCTAACACATGCTTTTCATGCTCTTCTGGGAACACATTCAAACCAAAGCTTTCCTTAATCTTCAGAGAATAATTGTGGCAATGTATCCTTTTAGAAGTTTATAACTCTCTTGTATGGAATATATTATCAGTTTATGCTAAATAGGCAACTAATATGTTGCTACTACTAAAAAGATAAATTAGTAATAGGTATATAGTATGATAAATATCTAAAATATAAACTTGTTTTGGCTGTATTTCACACATTTTAGTTTCAAAATCACCATGCAAGACTCAACTATTCTTTAAAACTGAATTTCACATTTCATTTTCAAGTGGCACAAATCCTCAGATAACAATATGTATGATGCAACTTGAGGAATTTTTTTTTATTTTAGAAAAATTGCAGAGATTACTGGGAGAAAATCCTCAAGCTTGTTAAAATGTATATGCTCTATCAACCATTGACCCTAAAAACTGTGTTAAGACATTACTGTGTCTTTCTAGTGATCTCAGTTATCCTCAGCTGCCAAATACAGAATCAATTCTCTATTTCATCTACCTTTCTCATCACTGTTCTTATCCTCGCTCAGCATTAGGGTATAAACTGTGCATTCTCTTCCACATTCATTTTTTTTTTAACTGCAAATCCTTCTACCCCAACTTTTTATATTCTCAAACATTCCCATAAATATTCTCTGTACAATTGTGAATAAAATGTGTTGTGCAAATTAAATGTGATGTTTATCTACTTTCACCATGCTTAGGCAACGAGGAGCATCATTGAGCTTATTTAGCTTATACAAACAAGAAATGAAAAATAAAATTCAACATATTAATACATATTTTCAAAGTTAAAGAGTTTATAACTTTGAGTGTTTATTAAAATAACGTGAGGAGTTTTTAAACATACTGATGCTGAAGTCCAATCCCAATCTTGCTAAATCAGGTTATGTGAATGGCGCCTATCTACAGTTTCTTTTTAAAAGCTCACTAGGTGATTCTTATATGCAGCTAGAATTAGATCCTCTGGTATAACATATATGCTGTGACATGTGTCAGAAGTTCTCAAACTACCTCAGGCCCCCTTTGAACTTTTTAAAGAAATTATTGAGTATCTGAAAGAGCTTTTATTTACATAGGTTACATAGATCAATAATTACAGTATTAGAAATTAAAACTGAGCAAATTGAAGCTATTTCTTCATTTCAAAATAGAAGTAAAAATAAAACATCATATGCTAACAAGATAACATTTTATGAAAAATAACTATAATTTACAAACCAATAAAAATAAGGAAAAAAAACTGGACTCATTTTATTTTTTCAAATCTCCTTAATGACTAATTTAATTAGAAGAGAGCTGAATCCTTCTATCTGCTCATGTGTTTATTCCTTTGGGATATCACATGTTATGTAGCCTCTGGTAAACACCACTGTATGCTCTTCAGAAAATTAGAAAGAAAATAAAAATGTTACTTTATTTTCAGGAAGATAGTTTTAACCCTACAGAGCCCTGAAAGAGTCTCAAGAATCCTCAGAATTCCTTAAAATTTTGAGAGCTACTGCTCTCAAATCAATCCACATTTTGAGAGCTACTATTGTATTCAAATAAACACATATATTTTCCTCCATTGATAAATACTTTGGATGAGGGCTGTGGAAGAAGGGTGGGACTTTTTGCTTAAAATTTATTATCTGAAGGTTAGCTCTTCTATCTGAAAACTGCACCTATTCTCTGAAATGTGACTGATATCTCAGAAGTTTGAATGCTTTGGAAAACATTTAGCACTACACAAAAGTTAAAAATTAGCAAGTGGAGCTCCCTTGTAGTCATTAATTCACCTCTACAATTGTTAATGTTTTAGGTAGATATAATGCAATTATGAAGTTTAGGGAATTAATATTGACATAATATTTATTATTAAACTACAAATTAAATTAAAATTAAAATGTTGTACTTCTCTTTTAAGATACTATGCAGGGTTCCACCTTGCATTTAGCAATTTTTAACAAGCTCTTCAAAACTTTGACAATTTCTCCGATATTTCTTGTTTTGCATGACCTTGACGCTTTTGAGGATTGATCAACTGTTGTGAATCATGCTCCTCCATTTGTTTGTCTGATGCTCTCTCATGGTTGATATGAAGTTATACATTTTGGCAAGAATAACATAGAAGATATGTTGTATAATCTTTGGTCATATATATATATATATATATGGTTTCATGATAAGGATAGATCTTACTAATGATATTTAGTTTAATCACTTGGTTATGTTGCTGTCTCGTGAGTTTCTTCCATGTAAAGTTATTTATCTTTCCTTTTGTATTTAAATGTTATCTTTGGGAAGATGTGTTAAGACTATGCAAATCCTGTGTTTTCTCACACTTCTTTTATTTATTGCCTACTTATTTTAGCATCCACTGGTGGATCTTGTCTACAACCACTATTATTGTTACGTTTGCTTAATGACGATTCTCTATTTCTATCTTTTTTCCTTCTGTATTTTTAATTGGATTGCTAATGGAAGAAAGATTAATTGCTTTTCTCACATTTTTGAAAGTATATAAAATTATTTGTATAAGTACAGAGTTGTGGATATTTATTTTATCAGATAAATCTAATATTATAATTATTTATTTTGCTACCCAAATTTTAACAATTTTGGCCACTAACGGTTCCTTTGAGATATCACACATATTCTTTTCAAAAGCAATTTTTTATACCCCAAGATTTTTCAGGCTCCTCTTGTATTTTCTTATCCTGGCTGTGTCACTTTTCTAGTGGTAAACTGTGTTTAAAATCCAACATCTCTGCTTTGCCATTAGAAGTTTTGTTCATCCACTACTACTACATTTTCTTAGTGTTATCATACCATCTTGTCTTCATTTTGGAATTAGTAAAGAATACTGACTTTCTTTTGTATTAACTTTTGTGGAAAACGTGAATATAATGAATTTTAGAGTTCTTTGTTTACTGTGCTTACTTTTGAGTGATTTCCTAGCAACTATGTTTCATGCTCTAGGCAAAAGCTCATTGTTTCCAGGGCTGCTTTTAGTTTCTTTTGTCATAGGCAACAGTCCCGAAACAGAGCTTACAGGTACTTCAGTCAAAAGCACTTTTTCACAGTAGTGATCCTCAGATTTTGCCAGCTAGGGCTCCAGTTGACTCCACTGTGTACTTGAAAGCTTTCGTGTATCCCAAAAACATTTACTTCAAATACGGTTTTCTGTTAGAATCAAAGTTTTCTGATGTAAAGTACAAATGATTTTTCGTCTAGATACTTTTTGTTGTTTCCAAAATACAAATATATTATATATGTGTTTGTGTGTGTATATATATATATATGTATGTAAGTATGTACCTGTGTGTAAATCTAACAATATATTTAAAAATTTAATAATAGATAACAATTTAGTCATGATAAGTTAAACAAATGCATTCAAATGTTGGGAATAATGTGTCAAATTTAAGTTTCATAATTAATTTGATTTCATTTTCTGACTATAAGGAAGAGAATATAAAAATGCTACCTTCTAATAAAAAGTATGTTTGAAGAAAATATAGTAAAAGGAATGCAGGTGTACTTTCTAGATAGTACTTCCCATATTGGTCTTGTATCTGAAAAAAATTTATGATATAATTATATACTAATAAAGTCATACATATTTTGGTTTTATTTATATCAAATCCTATATATGTTTGTTATATTTTGACTTGACATGACTCATGAATTTACATATTTCTACAAAATATTCCCTTTTGTTTTGTAGAAGCCTAAAAGTTTATTATTTCTGCTGTTTTACTATTGAACAAAATGAATGATTGTTATATTATTATTTTATTTTCAAAATCAAAATTACTGATATTCACAGTATTTGTCTTCTATTATACTATAATTAATGCTATTTACAGAATTTATTATAATATCTATGAATAACAAGTGGTAAGAAAATGATTATATCACTGATTTTGATACATCTAGAGAGCTTAGAGTTACATAAACACATGCACACATAAAGAAGCAGATATGCCTTTCTGCGCCTGACTTATTTCATTTAACAAAATGTCCTCCATGTCCATTTATGTTGCTGCAAATGATAGAATTTCATTCTTTTTATGCCTTAGTAATATTCCATTGTGTTTATATACCATACTTTCTTTATCCATTCAGCTAATGATGGACACTGTGGTTGATTCCATATCTTGGCTATGGTGTCTCTTTGTCATACAGTCTCTTTGTTATACTGATTCCTTTCTTTTAGATATATACTCAGCAGTGTGACTGATAGATCACACGGTAGTTCTGTTTTTAGTTTTTTGAGAAATCTTCATATGGTTTTCCATAGTGTGGCTATACTAATTTACATTCCCACAAATAATGTGCAAAGGTTCCCCTTTTTCCACATCCTTACCAGCATCTGTTATTTTATGCCCCCTTGATAACAGCCATTTGGACTGGAGTGAGATGATGTGTCATGTGATTTTGATTTGAATTTCCCTGATGAGTAGTGAAATAAGTACACACAGAAAGACGAATATTTCTTGTTCTCCCTCATGTGTGGGAGCTAAAAAATTGTCTCATGTAAGTAGTGACTAGAATCATGGTTGCCAAAAACTGAGAGGAGTAGGAGGAGAGGAGATGAAAGATGTATGTTGATGGGTTCAAAAATACAGTTAGAAGAAGAAATCATTTCCAGTGTTTGATAGCACACTAGGGCTAATGCAATTAATTATACTTTATTGTATATTTTTATAAATAGCTACAATAGACGATTTGGAGTAACACAAAAAAAGATAAATATTTGAGGTAATGAATATCTCATTCATCTTGATTTGATCATTACATTGTATGCATGTGTGAAAATATCACTGTAACCCATCAATATATAGAACTATTATATATTACTAACAATGAACAAAATAAAAATAAAAGCCAAGAGGCATGCAATTTGAAAGTTGATTTACTTACGCAGTATGTTTTTAATGAAATTCATTAAATAGCATTGTGAAAAAAGGTAACAAGTAGAAAACAAAAAAGAATTCTAAATTTTTTAGTTAGAAAACTTAGAATTCTAGGGAACAAGAAAAAAGTTTTGCATTTTGTGGTTTTTATACCTATATTAAAAACTGAGAAATATTAAGCAAAAATTCATGTTTTAAAAACTACACAGAGAATCTACAAGTTCAGAAATTGGAACCATTATATAATATTTTTTAAATTATTATTATACTTTTAGTTCTGGGATACATGTGCAGAACGTGCAGATTTGTTATACAGGTATACATGTGCCATGGTGGTTTGCTGTAGCCATCAACCTATCACCTACATTAGTTATTTCTCCTAGTGCTATCCCTCCCCTAGCCCCAACCCTGCAACAGGCCCAGGTATGTGATGTTCCCCAATCTATGTCCATGTGTTCTACTTGTTAACTGCCACACATGAATGAGAACATGTGGTGTTTGTTTTTCAGTTCTTGTGTTGGTTTGCTGAGAATAGTTTCCAGCTTCTTCCATGTACCCGAGAAGGACGTGAACTCATCATTTTTTATGGCTGCATAGTATTCCATGGTGTGTATGTGCTACATTTTCTTTATTCAGTCTATCATTGATGGACATTTGGGTTGGTTCCAAGTCTTTGTGTGAAGGTAAGTATTAGATTTTTGAAGGCATAAAGGATTATAAGTTTTAATAGGTAATCCACTAACACTTTGGTTTGTTTGTTCTCTGTTGTCTCATTATGAATTAGTGTGTATCACTAAAATACTTTACTTAATCAATTAACCATATGTGGTATTTTATTATAAAAGTTTAAATGCTGCAATACATGTATGTCTTTGTAATTATATGTATAAGCCTGTATATCTATTTACCATACTAATTAGCACCTTTTAAGGCAAGTACACAAATAAATAAACAGAAAACATTACGCTTTCACACAGTTGGTGGTTAAACATATGAAGTATTGCCAGAACATGCTGAGTAGTGTTTGAATAAATGTGCTTACATTATTATTTTACCTAACTGCCAACATGATATTTCAAAGTAGTTATAACACAACAATTTGGAGACTCTATTGATTGACTAGACTTATTTGTAGGGACAACTCTTTTCTTTACTATTTAATATACATATATTATCTTATAAATATTAACTAAATTCATATTTCTATTCATATGCAAATAAAGACTTATTACATGTCTACTATGAGTCAGTTGCTGTGCAAGGACCTGGAGATTTCATGAACCCTCCAGAAAGGCTCCCGTGTCGATGAAAAGAGTATACATAGTGAAAAAAAAATGTAGCAAAAAAAAAGTTGCTAGCTCTTCCAGGAAGAAGAAATAGATTATTAGGTTTTGGTTGTTAAAAAACATTTCATATATGTAAAAATAATTAACATTCATATATGTCAAGAGAGGTAGGCAAGGTAACATCATGTGCAATACTTAATGCCAAGAACATACTGAAACATGAGACAAAGGAACTGAAGTGAGTGAGGATATTAATAGCTTTGCCTACAGTAAAGCTGAAGCAGCAGGATTTATGAGAAACAAATTTTGTAAATGCTGATGTAAAACAGAGTCAGTAAGGATATTGTATTAATTTTCTATATCTGCTGTAACAAATTACTACAAACTTGAAACACCACAAATTTATGATTTTACGATTCTGGAATTTAGACATCTAAAAAGAGACAATAGGGCTACATTTTTTCTGCAAGCTATATTGAGAAATTCCCTTGCCTTTTCCAGCTTTCAGTGGCTGCCTGCATTACTTGAATCACAGCCTGTTTCTCTTTTTTTTCCCACAAAAATGCAAAAGCAATTTATTGGAATAAGATAGTTTTTTTTCAGAACATAATACTAGAAAAGAGATATTCCTATTCTTTAAAAAGAACTTTAATCCATACTTTATATATAAAAATTAATTCAAAATGGATCACAGACTTCAAAGTAAAATGTAAAACTGTAAACTGCTAGAGGAAACCATATGAGAAAATATTTTTTGACCTATGGTAAGGCAAAGTTTTTTTTTTTTTTTTTAACTTTAAATTCTGGGATACATGTGTGAGTTTGTTATATACGTATACATGTACCATGGTGGTTTGCTGCATCTATCAACCCATCATCTAGGTTTTAAGCCCCACATGAATTAGGTATTTGTCCTGACACCCTCCCTCCCCTTGTCCCCCACGCCCTGACAGGCCCAGTGTGTGATGTTCACCTCCCTGTGTCCATGTGATCTCATTGTTCCACTCTCACTTATGAGTGAGAACATGTGGAGTTTACTTTTCGGTTCCTGTGCTAGTTTGCTGAGAGTGATGACTTCCAGCTTCATTCATGTCCCTGTGTGTATGTGTCTTTATAGTAGAATGATTTATAATACTTTTGCTGGGTCAAATGGTATTTCCAGTTCTAGATCCTTGAGGAATAGCCACAGTTTGTTCCACAATGGTTAAACTAATTTACACTCCCACCAACAGTGTAAAAGCATTCCTATTTCTCCACAGCCTTGCCAGCATCTGTTGATTCCTGACTTTTTAATAATGACCATTCTAACTGGCATGAGATGGTATCCCATTGTAGTTTTGATTTGCATTTGTCTAATGACCTGTGATGATGAGTTTTTATTCATATGCTTGTTTGCTGCATAATTGTCTTTTTTTGAGAAGTGTCTGTTCAGATCCTTTGCCCACTTTGTGATTAAATTGTTTTTTGTTTTTTGTTTTTGTTTTTTTTTCTTGTTAATTTGTTTAAGTTCTTTTTAGATTCTGGATATTAGACATTTGTCAGATGGGTAGATTGCAAAAATTTTCTCCCACTCTGTAGGCTGCCTGTTCACTCTGGTGATAGTTTCTTTTGCTGTGCAGATGCTTTTTAGTTTGGTTATATCCCATTTGATAATTTTGGCTTCTGTTGCGATTGTTTTTGCTGTTTTTGTCATTAAGTCTTCGCCCATGCCTATGTCCTGAATGGTATTACCTAGGTTTTCTTCTAGGGTTTTTATGGTTTTGGGTTTTACATTGAGGTTTTTAGTCCATCTTGAGTTAAATTTTTTATAAGGTGTAAGGAAGGGCTCCAGCTTCTGTTTTCTACATATGACTAGCCAGTTTTTTCAGCACAATTATTAAATATGGAATTGTTGGCCAGGCGCGGTGGCTCAAGCCTGTAATCCCAGCACTTTGGGAGGCCGAGACAGGCGGATCACAAGGTCTGGAGATCGAGACCATCCTGGCTAACATGGTGAAACCCCGTCTCTACTAAAAAATACAAAAAACTAGCCGGGCGAGGTGGTGGGTGCCTGTAGTCC